>NC_088875.1:1089744-1389744 GCF_032884065.1 Artemia franciscana | reverse complement strand
TCGAGGAAAGAAAGCGAACAGATTTAAGGAAAAGTTTAACTATACCCTACGATTCACTAAAAAAGAAGAAGAAAATAAGTAAAGTGAGTCACAAAGAACTATTTATTACGGCAGATTACTAGTTACAACTATTGAATAGAGACGTTTCATCTACAAAAAGACGCCAAATACGACATTGTGTTTGAAACAGATGGGATGGACTTCATAACCCCCAAGTATGGAACATTCAAAATACTACAAAACAATACTTTGCAGTTGTGTTTGAAACAGATGGGGATGGACTTTATAACCTTCAAGCAATTTCCAAAAAAAAAGTTAAAAATCCAACGAAAAAGCTTAATATTCTAGGTTTTCCTGATTATTCTAGCAAATAATGTTGAAAATAAGATACGAAAATATTTTTTAATAGGAATTTTTTTCAGTTTGCACCTCAAGGTACGAATAGGAATTGAATAAGAAACCATCGATTTCTTAAAAAAAAAAAATGTCGGAATTCTTCAGATTCTGTGAAATTCATATAAAAATGAGCTCCTTCAGTGGAGCCAAAACTAGGAGTCTTCGGACTGGAGCCTGATCAAACAGTTCGTGGTAACGAACTGCAGTAAGGAGCGACCCGGCTCAATAGTAAACGAAACTCTAAAAAACGGATTTTCGATGCTAAAAGATATATCAAAAGATTTTATGCTGATTTTAAATATATAAGTTTAATCAAATTTAGTCTTTGTTATCAAAAGTTACGAGCCTGAGAAAATTTGCCTTATTTTGGAAAATAGGGGGAAACCCCCTAAAAGTCATATGATCTTAACAAAAATCGCACCATCGCATTCAGCGTATCAGAGAACCCTATAGAAAAAATTTCAAAGTCCAATCGATAAAAATGTGGGATTTCGTATTTTTTGCCAGAAGACAAATCTTGGGTGCGTGTTTATTTGTTTGTTTGTTTGTTGTTGTTTTTTTCCCAGGGGTCATCGTATCAACCAAGTGGTCCTAAAGTGTTGCAAGAGGGCTCATTCTAACGGAAATGAAAAGTTTTAGTGCCATTGTAAGTGACCAAAAAATTGGAGGGCACCTAGGCCCCCTCCCAAGCTCATTTTTTTCCCAAAGTCATTGGATCAATATTTTGAGATAGCCATTTTGTTCCGCATAGTTGCAAACCATAATAACTATGTCTTTGGAGATGACTTACCCCTCCCCCCACAGTCCCTGGGGGAGGGGCTGCAAGTTACAAACTTTTACCAATGTTTACATAAAGTAATGGTTATTGGGAAGTGTACCGACGTTTTCAGGTTTTTTTTGGTTTGGGTGTGGGGTTCAGGGGAGGGGGCTATATGGGAGGATCTTACATTGGAGGGATATTTAATGGGGGAAGAAAATTTCAATGAAAAGGGCGCAGGATTTTCTAGCATTACTATAAAAAAAAACAATGAAAATATAAACACGAAAAAGTGTTTTCAACTGAAAGTAAGGAGAAGCATTAAAACTTAAAACGAACAGAGATTATTACGCATATGAGGGGTTCTAAGAACACTTTAGCATAAAGAGCGAGGTATTTAGGAGGAGATAAACACTTCGCTCTTTATGCTAAATTATTTTTTTGTAATTTCAACTATTTATTCTACGGCCTTTCTGATTCAGGGGTCATTCTTAAAGAATTGGGACAAAACTTAAGATTTAGTGTGAAGAGCGAGGTATTAACGAGGGGACAAACCCCCTGATATATATAATCAAAAATAAAAGAATATAAAAGTTTGTTACGTAAGTTAATTCTTAAGTTATGTATATTTTTACTAATAAAAACGTTCGTTAAAAATTAAAAGTTCTAGTTGCCTTTTTAAGTAACCTAAAATTGGAGGGCAACTAGGCCTCCTTCCCCACCCCTTATTTCTCAAAATCGTCTGATCAAAACTAAGAGAAAGCCATTTAGCCAAAAAAAAAGAATTAATATGCAAATTTCATTTTAATAATTTATGTACGGAGAGCCAAAATCAGACATGCATTAATTCAAAAACCATTCAGAAATTAAATAAAAACAACAAGTTTTTTGAAATGAAAGTAAGGAGCGACGTCAAAACTTAAAACGAACAGAAATTACTCCGTATATGAAAGAGGGTTTTCCTCCTCGACATCCCGCTCCTTGCGCTAAAGTTTGATTCATTCTCGCAACTCTACTTTTTAAAACAATAAAAAACTTTAGCGTAAAGAGCAGGGCGTCGAGGAGGAAAAGCCCCTTTCATATACGGAGTAATTTCTGTTCGTTTTAAGTTTTAATGTCGCTCCTTACTTTCATTTCAAAAAACTTGTTTTTTTTATTTAATTGGTAAAAGAAACCGATTGATAAGCTGCATCTAAAAACCAAAATGCTGTATTACAAAATAATCAGTTTTTGATATGCATATTTTTCCTAAGGTGATGACACTGAATTTCTAAATGCAATTAGCTTTTTAGCTATTGTAGCATTTTTTTTGTCAAAAGCTGTACATTATATTTCATTTCACAGAGATTATTTTTAATTTTTCTTCCTTGAGGTATTAAGAAAATGCACCAAAAGTATTGAGAGCTTTTCAATCATTACGTTGATTCTCTTGAAGTTTTTTTTTTCCTTAGTGATACGGAATTTCAAGCTTCAATTATTTTCTTTTTTGCATTTTACCATTCTATCCAAAGAAGTAATTAAGCCTGTGTATTTCTAGTTGTGATATTTTGGTCATGATTCTGTTTTGCTCACTAAAATTATTTTGCTTATTGAAGAGATCTCATTGCGTTTTCTGTTACTTGTGAATTTTTTTGTTGTATTACGATGTCAATGCACTAATTAGCTGAAAGCTGCGTTCATTAAAACTAGGTGACAAGAAAAAAAAGAAGGTTTTCAGTGAAAAGTCTTGTCTTAAATAACCATAGAAGTTCAAAATACTTAGCTGCCACGTAGCTTAAGGTAATTTTTAGATTATAATCTTGCTTCAAAATAGGTTTCTAAAGAGATAAACATAAAGAAAATATAATATTTAGTGACAAATTAAAAAAAACTGTAAGGAATACTAACATATTAAGATTTGCCTCGAGGGCTCGGCTGGGAAATGGCCCCTTTTTTTATTTTGCTTTCATCTAAAATAGCAGCAGTTACAATTAAATCGTCCAACTTTAATCCTACGTCTGAGCACATGTTCTTTGATTTCAAAAGTCTCGAGTTTGAGAATTCCATGGACGAATTTGTTTCCAAGTAGACAGTTTCACTTTCGCACCAGTTTTTCAATGCAAAAGCTTAGCTTCAGAAAAAAAACCTGAGTTTAAAATATTAAGCTGCCTTACAGCTTAAGGTAATTTTTTTATATTTGAGACTTAAACGCGGCAAAAAAAGTCAAGTATTCCCGTCTGCTGGGTAGGTTTATCCTTCTTTCCTGCGAATGTTGAGGGGAGATAAACAAAATTACGACTCTTCCTGAAGTTTAAAGAAAAAACGATGAGAATAGCTTTCGGACTGAAAATTCAGCATTAATGTTGCATCTAGATGTAGCATTCTCCGTGGAACAAGCTTTCAGACACGCTCACTATAAAGTGAAGTCTCAATAGTGGATTATTTCGATAAAATTTTTTGGGGCTTGTTCGGGCTTATTTTGAAAATCCCAGGGCGTTTTTTTACGCTCTCAATGTGGCAACACTGGGCTGGCATCACAAATTCGATTTTGAACACAATACAAATATTAAAGTTTAGGAGAAGCTGATGTAAGATAGTGGCCTTATCTCTAAAGTTATCTCATAGAAGAGGACACGAACTCATTGGATTGTCATCCTATCAAGTTATAAAGTCTTCAGTAGTATCACCTTTGTTAAAAAACCCAATTTGAACTGGAAAGGATTCACATTTTAGTGTGTAAGTTTTAAACCTTTAATAATAAATGGGGGTCCTAAGGTTTCCTAACACCCCTTTCAACTATTGCGTTGTTTTTTGAATATGCTACAATATATTTGATATGATTCTAGATGATGAAATCCTAGTTGAGGAGGTTCTTGCTATGGTAAAATTCCTGACAAGGGCCTTTTTCTCAACATTTGAAAGTTATTGAGGAAGGTGAATGAATTGCCTCAGAATGAATCCAGAGCCTCAATGATTGCCTGAGAAGGTGTGCAAGTTTGAAGCAGCTTGGCTAGCCTGCCTCTGCTGTCAGTAAACTTTTATTTAGAGTCTATCTTGAAAATTAGTTGAGTTAGGGGAATGAAAGTTTCACATTTAAGCCCAGGGCCAAAAGCATGGCCAAGTTCTAGACAATTTACTTTTTGCCATCTTAGAAAGTGGTTAGGTTAGGATAATTAAACTCTCTGTGGTGGAACTCCTTCTCCCTCTAGATGGCACTGGACTTTGAAAATCTTTGTGTTATAAAACTGAAACCTTGCAAAATATACCTTCTGCTCCCAATTTATGGGTAATGTTTATAGTAATGGATTATTCACGTAGCTAAGAAACAAAACTACAGTCAGAATTACATCCCAAATCTAAATGTAACATTCATTTGCATCAGAAATGAACTTACTCCTACTCCTATATATATATATATATATATATATATATATATATATATATATATATATATATATATATATATATTGAGCTCTTTCCATTTCTTTTAAAATTTGTTTTGTAGAAGCAGCTTTTTAGATTAATTTTTTATTTGTTTTTGATTGACATAGCCTTTTCCATGGAAAAAAAATATTCTATATCTTTTTTTTTATACAAGAATCCATAGTTTGACTTGCTTGCACATTTGAGAAAGTTTTTCCATGATTTTTAATGCTAACACATATAGTATTACCTTAAATTACCTTACCTTAAATTGCATCATATAGTGACTATGGTTGAAGAACCTGTAGATGTTGCCAAGTGACATTGACTTGATATTCATGTCACAGTTCATGATTGGATCATTACTATTGGCATATATACAGGACAGTTTAGTTTAATTGTTGGGTGTCACTAGATTTATCACTGGCTGGGTGTGTTTGAGGGGTGGTTGGCACCTAATAGACCATGCTGGATGATACTAGTTAGTCCTACTGTGTCTTCAGTGACTTGCTGCTCTAATCACTGTCAACACCAATAATGAAGCTGTTAACTGATCTGGCTGACACAGTAGATTTGGTGTGTGAATTCCACAAGGGAACAATGTGATTGATGGATAAGTTGAACTTCTCATTCTTTCTGCTAAATTTTGACACAGTTTTATGGGATTTCCTTGTGTTCTGGTGTAATCACAGTGATCAAAAATTGGCTTAATAATGTCACTGGTCATCTTCTTAAATGTGAGGATAACATCTCCTCTCTTTCTATTGTAGGTTAGGGTAGGCAAGTCAAGCTTTTCTAGGTGTTGCTCATAGGAGATCTGTTGTTTGGCGAAAGGAAGCTTGGTTGCTCTACACTGGACCTTCTCAAGTATCTCCAGGTCGCACTTAAAGGGCAGGTTTGCAACTGACATGCCAAACTCTAGATGGGGATGAACAAGAGCTGTGTAAAGCTTCTTGATAACTCTTGATTGGCAACTTCATTGGTCACTGAACATTTGATGAAACCAAGGACCTTGTTTGCCTAAGCTGCTTGGTTCTGATAGTGACTATGAAATTTAAGCTTATCATCAATGATTACCCCAAGATCATGCTCTTCCTTGGTACTGTGAATCAGCATATTGGCACCTGCAGAGTCAACCATGTGGTAACTGTGGCATGGGTTGTTTGGACCAAGATATGGGACTTTGCATTTGCATTGGTTGAACTCAAGTGTCCAGGTTGTTGCCCACAGTCAGAGATTGTTGAGATCTTCTTGCAGAGAAGAACAATTTTCTGTTGAGGCAGCTGGACAGAGTCATTCTTGACCACCTAAGGAGTGCCATTAATGTAGAGAGTAAACAGTGTTGGGCCTAGTTTGGTCCCTTAGGGACACCACTCTTAACATGAACTGGTTTGGAGTAGATGAGTTCACATCTTTCATCATATATATCAACAATCTGGATTCTATTATATAGGAGGCTGTGGATCCACTGGGCAACATCATTGTCTATCTGATATACTGGCAGCTTGATCATTGGGTAGTGGTGACACATTTTATCAAAGGCATTAGCTGGATTCAGTAAGAACACATTGACTGGAAGTCCCTGCTCCAGCACATCAGTTGTAGATTCATAAGCTAGTATTAGATTTGTTTCAATAGACATGCCTTTCATGAAGCCATGCTGATAGTTTGCAGGCTGGGTTCTAGATCCTTTCTTGAATATCAGAGTAATTATGGCTGTCCACCAATCTGCAGGTAGTTTACTAGTCTAAAAAATTTTTGCCATTAGGTGCTCAACCACCCTGGGGGCAGGGCAAGGCGGCTTGTCAGGGAGGTCCACTGAGAAGTTGGATGTAAATGTGTTGTTTGGCAAATTTGGAATGTCCTTCAGATCTTCCAGCTTTTATCCGTCAGGGTTGAGCATGAATGGAATAGTACATCTTATCTTTAGCAGATACATATCTCCAGAACCTTTTTGGGTTGTCTTTGATGTTCAGTGCCAAGTTGTCTTCATATTCAGCTATTAAGTGCCAAGTCAGTTGCCTCAGTTTATTCTTTGCTTTTGCCAAACAATCATAGTAGTGTGTGCATTTACATTTTATTATACTTTGAAAAAGCCTTCTTCTTGTGGTTCATAGCCCTTTTAATTGGTTAGTTCAGGTATGGCTGTGTTTTGACTGGAAGTCCCTGCTCCAGCAGATCAGTTATAGATTTTTAAGCTAATATTAGATGTGTTTCAACAGACATGCCTTTCCTGAAGCCATTCTGACCACCAAAAGGAAGGTCATTCTTGGTTGTATGTACTATGATTGCATCATTGACTATCCTTTTAATAAGTTTGGCCACAACCAAGGTGAGGCTAATGGGTTGATAGTTCTCAGGCTGGGTTCTAGATCCTTTCCTGAATATCAGAGTAATTATGGCTGTCCACCAATCTGCAGGTAAGCTAAATGTCTGAAGAGATAACTTGAATAGCAAACAGAGCAGCTTGGCTACTATATCTGCAAGTTCTTTAAGGAGCCTTGGATGTATACTGTCTGGGCCTTTAGCTTTGTTAGGGTCTAGTTTACTCAAACTTTTCTTAATCTTGTCCATTATGAAATAAATTTTTGTCATTGAGTGCTCAATCACCCTGGAGGCAGGGCATGGTGGCTTGTCAGGGAGGTCCACTGAGAAGTTGGATGCACATGTGTTGTTCAGCAAATTTGCAATGTCCTTCAGATCTTCCAGCTTTTATCCTTCAGTGTTGAGCATGAATGGAATAGTTCATCTACTCTTATCTATAGCAGACATATACCTCCAGAACATTTTTGTATTGTCTTTGATGTTCAAAGCCAATTTGTCTTAATAGTCAGCTATGATGTGCCTACTCAGTTGCCTCAGTTTATTCCTTGCTATTGCAAAACAATCCCAGTAGTGTGTGCATTTATATTTTCTTATACTTTGAAAAAGCCTTCATCTTATGGTTCATAGCCCTTTTAATTAGCCAGTTCAGGTGTGGCTGTGTTTTGGGTGCCTTCACAAATGAACTTGAAGTGCTTGTCCTCTCAGCTTGAGGCAGAGTGTTCTTAAAATTTTGCCAGGCTAGCTCAATGTCTCCCTCAACAATCACTTGGTCCCATTTTGCTGCCTGTACTATCTTCCTGATTTTGCTATTGTTGATGTAAGTTTGGTTAGTACAATTGTTTGTTTGTTGACTAAGCAGCAAGTCATGGCAGATGCACATGTGGCTGCTGGCACAAATGGGAGGGAGGTAGGCTACTCAGTGTCCACTAACAATTATTTGATTTAAGTTTATACCTCCTCAATTGATCTCTAAAATAAAACTTGATATCATTCCCAAAAGTTATATCTATGCTCTTGGACAATCAGGGTACAGTTACACTCTTTTCATATATTTAAATTGTAAGAATAGAAGTAGTAATAGTGTGCTGAACAAAATGGCTGCCTCAAAATTTAATTGGATGTGTTTTTAAATGGATGGGCTTGGAAGGAGGACTTCAGTGGTATTTCTAGCTATTATAGAGTAGTGCTGCCTATTATAGTGCTTATATGCCTTTTTGAAAACCTGCAAATATTTTTTTTTAAACTCCCACTAAACATTTCCTAACAGTCTCTCCTTAATACCCTTAGCATCATCAGTTACAGTGACATTGGGGGGGGGAGAGGTGGATGGAAAAACCGTAATGATTGGAAAACGTGAAAATTGAGGTATCTTTATCTTACAATTAGGTGATCGGATCTTAGTGAAACTTGATATATAGAAGGATCTTATGTCTCAGATGCTCCATTTTGAATTCGAATTTGATTTGGGGACATAGGGGGTTGAAGGAGGGAAACAGAAATCTTGGAAAACGCTTAGAGTGGAGAGATCGGGATGAAACTTGATGGGAAGAATAAGCCAAAGGTATAGATACGTGATTGACATAATTGGAACGGATCTGTTTGCTTTGGAGGAGCTGGGGGGTGTTGATTTGGAAAAAGTAAAAAAAAATTGAGGAATTTTTAACTTAAGAGTGGGTGACCGGATCTTAATGAAATTTGATATTTAGAAGGAACTCATGTCTCAGAGCTCTTCTTTCAAATTCCGACCAGATCTGTTGACATTGGGGGGAGTTTGAGGGTGAAACCGGAAATCTTGGAAAACGCTTAGAGTAGAGAAATTGGGATTAAACTTGGTGGGTAGAATAAGCAAATGTCGTAGATACGTGATTGACATAACCGTACTGGATCCACTCTCTTTAGGGGAGTTAGGGGGTGGGGTTCAGTGCTTTGGCGAGTTTGGTGCTTCTGGACGTGCTAGGACGATGGAAATTGGTAGGCGTGTCCGGGAGCTGCACAAATTGACTTGATAAAGTCTTTTCCCCCGATTAGACCATCTGGGGGGCTAAAGGGAGAGGAAAAAGTAGAAAAAATGAGATATTTATAACTTACGAATGGGTGATCGGATCTTAATGAATTTTTGATATTTAGAAGGACTTTGTGTCTCAGAGCTCTTATCTTAAATCCCGACCGGCATTAAGCCTCTGATTTTCCTTTTAAATCAATCTATTGATTCTTAGAATTTTGATAGAGCTCATACCATATGAGCTCTTGGCTCGTCCGGCCTCGTCACAAGTGCCATATGAGCTCTTAGTTCTTGTTGCAGTTAAGGAAGGGGGCAGTATCCCAATTTTTGTTTGTAGTGAAACTATATTTGTCTTGAACAGTCTTGGAAACAACTAATAAAATTAAACTGTATATTTTATGTATAATGATATTAATTGATGAAAGATCTTAAGTTCAAAATTTTACTGTAATTTTTATAGGACTTCGTATCTACCAATTGACATATAGCGATTGCAAAGTCTGTCGGTCCGCCTGTCGGTCTCTCGGTCCCGGTGTTGCTACTTTAGGCACTTCCAGCTAAGCTAGGACGAATAAATTTGGCAGGCGTATCAGCAACCAGACCAGATTAAATTAGAAATTGTTGTTTCCCCGATTCAACCATCTGGGGGAGGGGGAGTGGGAGGAAGGTTAAATTGGAAAAATTAGAAAAAATAAGGTATTTTTAATTTACAAACGGGTGATCAGACCTTAATGAAATTTGATTTTTGGAAGGATATCGTGTCTCACGACTGGATCCGGTGACATACAGGGGAGTTGGGGGGGGTGACCTAAAATTTTGGAAAACGCTTAGAGTGGTGGGATCGGGATGAAACTTGGTGGAAAAAATAAGCACAAGTCTTAGATACGTGATTGACATAACCGGAACGGATCCGCTCTCTTTGGGGTAATTGGGGTGTGTTTGGTTGGTATAATTCTGAAAAAATAGAGAAAAAGAGGTATTTTTAACTTACGAACGGGTGATCGGATTTCAATGAAATTTGATATTTAGAAGGATATTGTGTCTCAAAGCTCTTATTTTAAATCCCGACCGGATCTGGTGACACTGGGGGGATTTTTTGGGGGGAGGGGACCTAAAGTCTTGGAAAACGCATAGAGTGGAGGGATCGGGGTGAAACTTGGTGGGAAAAATAAGCAGAAGTCTTAGATACGTGATTGACATAATCGGAACGGAAAATGACGTATTTTTAACTTACGAAGGAGTGATCGGATCTTCATGAAACTTTATATTTAGAAGGATCCTGTAACTCAGATCTCTTATTTTAAATCCCAACCGGATCCAGCGTCATTGGGGGGGGGGGACTGGAAATCTGAGAAAATACCTAAAGCGGAGATATCAGGATGAAACTGGGTTGGAAGAATAAAACAAGTCCAAGATACGTGACTGACATAACCGGATCCGTTCTCTTTGGTGGAGTTGGGAGGGGGAGGGATAAATCGGAAAAAATTAGAAAAAATGAGGTATTTGTAACTTACGAACGGGGTATCAGATCTTAATGAAATTTGATATTTAGAAGGATATTGTGCTTTAGAGCTCTTATTTTAAATTCCGACCAGATCTTATGACATTGGGGGGAGTTGGAGGGGGAAACCGGAATTCTCGGAAAAAGTGAAAATTGGGATGTCTTTATCTTAGGAATAGGTGATCGGATCTTAATGAAACTTGATGTATAGAAGGATCTTATGTCTCAGATGCTCCATTTTCGACTCAAATTGGATTCGGGGATATAGGGGGTTGGAGGGGGGAAACAGAAATCTTGGAAAAATTCTTAGAAAACCCTTAAAGTGGAGAGATCGAGATGAAACATGATTGGAAGAATAAGCCCAAGTTCTAGATACTTGATTGACATAAATGGAAAGGATCCGTTCTCTTTGAAGGAGCTGGGGGGTGTTAATTCGGAAAAATTAGAAAAATTAAGGTATTTTTAACTTAAGAATGGGTGACCGGATCTTAATGAAATTTGATATTTAGAAGGAACTCATGTCTCAGAGCTTTTTTGTCAAATCCTGACCAGATCTGTTGACATTGGGTGGAGTTGGAGGGGGAAATTGGAAATCTTGGAAAACGCTTAGAGTGGAGGAATCGGAATGAAGGTTGATGGGTAGAATAAGCATGTCGTAGATACGTGATTGACGTAACCGTACTGGACTTGCTCTCTTTGGGGGAATCAGGGGGTAGGGTTCAGTACTTTGGCGAGTTTGGTGCTTCTGGACGTGCTAGGACGATGAAAATTGGTAGGCGTGTCAGGGAGCTGCACAAATTGACTTGATAAAGTCGTTTTCCTTGATTCGACCATCTGGGGGCTGAAGGGAGAGAAAAAATTAGAAAAAATGAGATATTTATATCTTACGAGTGGGTGATCGGATCTTAACGAATTTTTATATTTAGAAGGACATCGTGACTCAGAGATCTTATTTTAAATCCCGACCAGCATTAAGCCTCTGATTTTTCTTTTGAATCAGTCCCTTGGTTCTTAAAATTTTGTTAGAGCTCATACCATATGAGCTCTTGGCTCTTGGCTCTTCTGGCCTCGTCACAAGTGCCATATGAGCTCTTAGCTCTTTTGTGTTTATATTCAATATGAAGTACAAAATAAATTATTTGTAATATAATTTGTTTTCAGTATAGTACCAATGACGCAGTTGGTTTTATGCTTTTACAGTGAGAGAAGGAGGCGATACCCAAACTCTTGTTTGTAGTAATTTTTGTTCGTTTCAAACTTGATTTACATTTTCAATTTAAGCTTCACTCGTTTTAAGATTTATTTATTCATTAATTTTAATATCTATTGTGTGTTTGTTTGCTATGATTATTTATTTAATTTCTGTTCGTTTTGGGTTTCATTTATACTTTAATAACAAAGTATTTTTTTTTCTTTTTAAGCTTTATTTGCATATTGAATTTCAGCTTTACTCGTTTTATGATTTATTTATTCATTTATATTAGTGCTTGTTGCATTTTTTTTGCTATGATTGTTTATTTGATTTCTGTTCGTTTTGGGTTTCAATTATTCTTTAATTGTGATTTCTGGTCGTTTTGAGTTTGAATTTTAACAGCTGATCTCATCTGCTAGTCTTAAGTTTAATATGACCTTTAATTTTCTTTGAAAAGCTTCTTTTTCGGAAAGTTTTTTTTTAATCAGTTTTTGTTTGTTTTGATTGCAAAAAGTTTAAAATAAAAAAGATTCCTTATTTGAAATATTTTTTTTTCAACATAAACTTTCATCAAAGCATCAAAACTAGTTCAAAGCAACAATGTCAAATTACCAAAATATCAAAGTAAAGAAAGCATCAAATTAAACAAGGTAACAATAAGAATATAAAGGTAATCAAAGTAACAATAAGCAACTTGCGTAACTTCTGGTCTTTGTACCGTAAATCAAAGTTGCAACATAAATCCAAATATCAAATTCAACAAAGCATCAAAGTAACAATTAATTAAGTTCCTGAACTCAGAGCCATCGCCCCAGGGTTGGCGGGGGGCTCAACCCTGGAAGCATAGTTATTTGGATCGTTTAAGCTATTTTGAACAAAATGGCTATCTCAAAATTTTGACCAGATTCCCTTTGGGAAAGTGGGACGTAGGCTTGTTGCCCATTTATCACTTTTGACTCTTAAGTAAGAACTAGAAGTTCTTATTCAAGAACTTCTGTAACTTACATAAGTTACAATCCTTGTCCCGGGGACTTTGTAGGATTTCCCAACCCCTATGTTATAGTAATTTGAATTTTGGGTGTTTTTGAACAAAATGACTATTTCAAAATTTTTAAAGATACATTTGAGGAAAAAAGGCACAAGGGGAGGGGGCTTGGTTCCTCCTATCCCCTTCTTGGGAATTTAAAAACGAAATTTCAATTTCCAATCAAATGAGCTCCCTTCAAAGTTTATGCAACCGCTCCTTCCATAAAAACCACTCCCCCCGGGGCATAAGTTACAGTATTTTCTCCTGGGTTCTGGGGAGCTTTGTTTTCCCTGGCATTTTTGTTATGTGATCTTTGGTCTATTTTGAACAAAACGGCTATATATAAAATTCCATCAGATACATTTGGGGAACATGGGGATGGGGGGGGGCTAGCTGCCCTTTGACCACTTTTGACTCTTAGAAAGCAAACTAGAACTTTCAATTTCCAATCAAATGAGCCACCTCTGAAGTTTATACGACCACCTTTAACATAAAATTTATGTATGACTTAAATATGGGTATTACTTAAAACGCTTGCTCCAGGGCTCTGGGAGGGGCTTTGCCCTTTGATCTCTTTTGATTCTTATAAGTGAGCTAGAATTTTCAATTCCAAATCAAATGAGCCCCCTCTGAAGTTTATACAAGCACCCCTTCTATAAAAAACCATATATGCCCCCAGGATATGACTTAAAATACCTGTCCCCGGGCTCTGGGGGATTGTTTAAACTCCGGAGTTTTTGTTATGTGATCTTTGAAATATTTTTAACAAAATGGCTATCTCAAAATTTGTATTGTATGCCATTGGGGTAAAAAGGTATGAGACAGCTAGTTTCCCTCTCATCACTTTTGACTCTTAAAAAGGGCACTAGAACTTCGATCTTAAATCTAATGAGCCCCCTCCGAAGTTAATACAACCATCTGTCCCATATGAAATGCCTACTGATCAATTTTGACTCTTAAAAAGGGCACTACAACTTCGATTTTAAATCTAATGAGCCCCCTTCGAAATTAATAAAACCATCTGTTCCATATGAAGTGCCTCCTGAAAAAAATATAATAAACAACAAAACATTGGAGCCTTATGGCCATTACTATAGGCAACGCTATAGCGCTGCCTCTGATTGTGCTATCTTTGAGGTTATTAAGATATCTATTTGCCAATCTGACATTGTATGAAACACAAATTTAATTACCAGACACAAATCTTTGTCGTTTCTGTGTGATGACTCAGGCTTTTTTATGTCTTTTGCTTTATATTTTCCCTTATATGCTGAAATTAGTTTAGTTAGGTTTTTTTTCGTTTTTTTAATTGATAAAGCCTCCTAGACAAGGAGTCGAAATACTCGGATTTTTTAATTAATGTGTTTTTTTTGTTGTTTGTCACTGCTTTATTTGAATTAGACCTGTTTATCTCTCTTAGTCTTCCAAGATAGCCAAAAGAAGTTTGTCTGGATGTTTACCAAAAAAATACCTTGAAAAGGTAGTATCAATCTACTATTACCTTAACTCACGTGGCCAGTGAGATAAAGTGACACTGAACCTAGTTTAGAGAATCTTGGAGGGGAGCTTTTGAAAATCTTTGAGGGAAGTCTTGTGTGACTTTACCAAGGTTTGGCAATATCCTAGTTCAGCTTCCACTCTGTGCAGTTTTTCGTCAATGCCTTTCTTCGATGATTTGCATCCATGCACTGAACAGGGATGCACGAGAGATTGCTCCTCAGTGGCACAGGGTAATCAGCATAGAAATTCTGATGCTTGCATGTCTGACTTCTGGGGACCTACAGTTTCTAGCTCTGTCTCCTAGTGGGAACTGTGAGGGTGTAACGAATCCATCTACTGGAGCATTTCTAAATTCAAGAAGTGCTAGATAAGAGTTATTTCCCATTTCACCTGACTTTTTCTTAATTTGCTTGCTCGTCTAGACTTTTCGATTGGTTTTCTTGACAAGGCAGTTCGACTGTGGGAAGTGAGGGCTTTAGATCTAATGTTGTATTCCCATCTGTCAGTGGATTTTTGGAATTTGCTTGATGTTTACTGACTACCAAGGTCTGATATGAGAGAGAATGATATGCTGTGTCTAGCAACGTGTGCTTTCGGTTTCGAGATAACCTTTCGTGCAGTCATCTTTCAGCTTTTCAACTTCAAAGAACCTGCTGTGGTAGTTGACGAGGATCAGATAGTTTGATCCTTTCCTGGTGAAGAGATCTGTAGCGACGTGCTTCCAGGGCAGCAAGGATATCTGTGTGGAAATGAGGGACTCCTTTTGGTCGCTGTCTCTGAAGTTCTGACATGCAGGATATCTTTGGATCATACTTTCAATGTCTGCATTGAGATTTGGCCAGTAGATTATCATTCTCGTTCGCTGTTTTTTTATGCCCAAGAGAGAAGCATGCAGTTGGCTCAACATGTCTGGTCTCAACTTTTCAGGTATGACAGTTTTTTGTCCCTTGAGGATGAGGCCGTGGTCGACTCTCAGTTCGCCTTGTACTGTTCAGAAGGGTAAGATATCATTAATGCTGAGCTTCTGGCTTTTTGGCCATCCAATGTTGATAGTTTTGTTAGTTGGCTGAGCCGAGGGTATATGCAAGTTTCTTTTGCAATTTCTGCTAGCTTCATATCACTTTCAGGTAGGAATCTCAAGATCTGATGGATGTAGATTTCGAGCTCTGATGTAATCTCTCATTGGTGTCTGACAAATGCAGGCTAGAAAGAGCATTGGCATATGGTTGGATCTGTAGCAGCATCTGTTGGATTCTTGATGGTGCTTTCTGCAGGGGTTTGGAGACTATGTTTTCCAGGGGCCTCTGGGCGATCGTGGCATTCATCTTTCTGCCATATAGATAGTGATTGAAGTGCTTACATCCCAACATAATCGCGTGTAACTCCTCCTCTAGTTGTGAGTACTTCTGCTCAGTCTTGTTCAAGGATATAAAGGCGTAAGCAATGGCATTGCCATTTCGTGTTTGTCAGGGGCTTTTTCGTGTTTTTCCCCAGATTAACTCTGTCTGTTTTTGCAGGCCATTACAATCCTTGTTCTTTGAGGAGTGGTTTTGTATCAACTTGGCTAAAAAGTTTAGTATACAAAGCAGAGTAGCTAGTTCCTTGTTGCTGGTCGGGCTGGCGATTTCGTTATTGGCTCTCAGCATCTGTTACGCCTGAAATATGTTTAGGATCAGATTGAAATCTTTGGTGCCCTTAAGTGAGACAGAGATTTACAGGGAAATACCGAGAAAGTCAGCTACAGTGGAAGCTCTAGACAGAAGGCAACTAATGAGTGAAGAGGCAAAAATAATGCAAGAGAGAGGCGATACCAAGCTCTCAGCTGCCATTCTTGGGAGACATTGGACAGTTTATAAGCCGCTACGGAATTCCTGTGTTGTTTTAAAATCACTTTTCTGTAAATAGGTAGCACAGCATTAAAGTGCACCTGGCACTTCGACAATAAATCGCACCAGTCCAGGTTTTGTTTAGAAAAAACTCGTTCAGTCTTTTTTTTTGTGCCCCGAGGCTCGGGTCTACTGGGCCTATGCGTAAATCCTGACCTGATTATGCTACAGAGATTTTACATTTTCCTTGTTATACCTGATACTGCTTAGTCTTGCTCTATCTAAGATAGCAAGGAGGCGCTTGTTATGCTCTCCAATTGTTGCTCTGTAGATTAGCAGGGGGTTGACGATCACCGCAAAACCTTCAAAGCCCTTGAATGCTTCTTTAATTCTCCTCTGAAATCCATCTTGGGCTAAATCGTGCTGGACTTTAACCCTGCAGAAGCCGGCTGGAAACGATCCCGTGGCAGACCGAAATATCGATGGTCCAATAGTGTTTCATAATACTTGAAGTTGGCAAACATCGATGTCTACAATGCAACAGCGTTAGCTGCTGATTGCACCAGATGGAGGAGGGCGACATCACGCTCTACGCTGAGCCATGCCTGGTAGGAGACATAAGTCAAGTAACTTAAAAGTTATTTTATCCCAAATGGCATTCTTTTGAAGTCATAAGGGACGATTCTGTGCCTAGAATGAGTGATCAGTAGCCTGATCAGACATTAACCTTGCTAAAGCACTTATCTCCATGTCGTTTTGTAGTTGTATCTTCCAGTGTAGGTATGGGTTAGAATGCGTACATGATTGTCTTGGTCAGGTCAGTGGGGTCAATGCAGATTCTCAGACTACCATCCTTCTTTTCAACAGCTGCCATTGGGTTTACCCATTCTGTGGGTGTTGTAAACTTTTTGATGATGCCTTCTTGTTCATTCAGTCAAGCTCTTGTTTTAGTTTATCTCTAAGGGATGATGGAACCTCTCTGGCTGGATGAAATCTCGGGATGATGTCTTCTTTCAGGTAGAAGTGGCATTCCCCCTCGATTTTTCTGATGCCTTCAAAATGTGAATTAATCAATAGTGTTGTTGATATTCGTCTCCTGTGGTTTGCTCACATTCGTGATTAGTTTGACTAGATTCAGATTGATGCTTGATCTTAACCCTAGAATAGAAACAGAATCTGTTTTGACCACACGGAACTGTAGCTTCAATGCTACTTGAGACTGGTAGCTAGCCGTGACCTGACATGTACCTCTTCCTGGGATTCTTGATCCATAGTAGTATATTTGTTTTTGGGCAGTTTGCTTGATATCTTGTGGTAGCCTTATGGTGTCAAAGTACTTAGCAGGAAATGTGTTTGCCTGAGCCCTGATGTCCTGTTTGAATTGAACTGTTTGAATTGGTTTCTAGTTTGAATTGTCTTTCTTTCCAGAATCAGCTCCACTGTTGTTAGCACATGCCATACTGTTAACGTCTCTCGTGCTTTTGCACACTTGAGCAAAGTGGTTGAATTTGTTGCGCTTGATACAGGTCTTTCGCTTAGCTGGGCAAACATGAACTGGGTATTATGTTCCTCCACGGATGTAACACTCTCTGGGTTTTCTTTCAGTTTTATGTCTGTCATCTTGCTTAGGCGGTTGGTAGTATTTGCATTTCTGAATAGCATCAATTCCTTTTTTCACAAAAATTCCTTTCCTTCACATATTCACAACTAGCACTGGGTTATTTTGTAGAGACGACCCTTCTGCTTGGCAATTTTTAGAGTAAGAGAGTCTCCTTCCCCGAGCAAACACTTTTTGATTCGTGTTTCTCTTATAGCAATCACTATACGATCTGTCACCATTTTGTTAGAGTCAGTATATGTACATGGTTCTACCATTTGTCTCTAATGCCAATCACTATACAATATCACCATTTCTTCAGTCAGTGTATGTACATGGTTTTACCTGTCTTTTCAGTTCTATTATTAAATCTTCAAAACTATCATTTTCTTACTGTTTTCTTTTGTGGAACACAAATCGCGCATACAAGCTTTTAGCCTTTGGGACTGCATATTCTCTGAATTTGGTAAGGCAAGGTGTGTTTTTTTTCTGTATCTGTGAATGTAAATGTTTCAAAGATTTTACGTCCCTTGTCACCTGTCCATATTAGGAGGTATGCGCACATTGCTTTTTCAGTCCTTCCTGAGATTGGTCAATTGAACATTAGGTGTCCAATGTGTTTGTGATGTGTTTCTCAAATACCTTCCATTTGTCTACCAGGCATGGGGTGTTCCAATTGATGGTTAGTTGTTTGACATCCATGGTGAAGACTGTCTTCTCGTCTTCGGTTGCTTACTGCCTTATTAAATTGGTGAGACTGATTGGCGATCCCACTTCTCACTCCATGTAATGTTTTGGAGATTACTCTTTGTTAAACCCAGGATCCTATAAAAAATAAAAAGTAAACAATACGTAATAATCATCATATATTACTACAGGAATTTCCTGACTTATTGTAATTTTTCGATGATCTAATGTTGTTGGAACCTGCTATGGAAATTTAATGAGCATCCTCAATGACATTGCTCATGACGGGGCTACATTTGGTGGTGAACAACAAGGGCAGTTGCCCTGGTGCCGTGGCTGGGAGGCTGCCCACTTGGATCAAATTTTTCACTTTGATTTGGATTTTTTGGGCTTATATTTGAGTCGGGAGGGGGGGGGGTTTAATTAATTTTTCCCCAGGCACCACCAACCCTAGAAACAACACTTGATCCTCTCCCCAATTAGGTCTGGGTAATCTTTATCTAGAAAATTTATCAGCTTATTACTGGCTTCGGCTGACTATACCATAATAAAAATCCTCCATTAATTTCTCTGTATTTCTTTTGTAAAGAGTTTCAATCTCTCTCATTGTGCATCCCAGTCTTCGGAATCATTTGTTTGGATTACTACTCTTGGTAGTCTTTGCCTCTGCTTGTCAATCAGTACCAAATTCCACCTATCATTTGCCTGCTCCCCTTCTTCCGCAGGCATTCAAGTATCTGTGTCTTTGAAAGTCTTATTGATGCTTCCTGCCACATTAGTCAGATCTTGTTTGGATATAAATAAGGGATGGTAGTTTTGTAAGTTCTTTCGCCAATATTTTTCTATAGGTCAGTGAATTCGTCAGCCAAGCTTTCTTTTCTGCTCAATAATTTTAGCTCTAAATCTTAAAAAAAATAAGGATGATGGGATATCACTCATGTACCATTCTTTTATCAGTCTTTCTTGTTGTGAGATTCTAGTTGAGTGGATGGCACACTTGACTTCCAGTCCTGGGTTCTTTAGGATGTAGGTTCAAGTCCTGGTGTTGCAAAGACCCGTGACTTGGGGTGGGGATCTGTGGTGTGACTGCAAGCTCAGTTGCCTGGGGTGTGAAGACAATAGACCTTTGAGGTCTAAGCGTCAATCCAGTTTGATCTGAACTACCAAAGATTACAACACTTCTCTTCTTTTTCTTGTTACATAAGTGGGCCCTAAACTTAGTTGCACCATGCAGGGCTCTCCCTAGCCATGCGAGGCTTGGGAGGAGCTTTTTAGCTCCTCCCTGGAGCTTTTTAGCTCCTCGAGGCATTCGAGGAGCTCAAGAACCATTTGCATTTGTGCCACTAATTATGGTATGTATTTGCATCTCATAATAGAATTGAAAGGATTCTTTCATTTCATAATATTTGACCTATTCCATTACCTTGTGATGAATGATACTTTATTTACAACCGAACTTTCATAACATTAATGTGCCGAATTTGTCGTTTTTTGTCAGGTACATTATAAAATCCTACAACACTGTCAGTACCTCATGTCTGTACAAGAATTTATTCGTCGGGTACATAATTTATATATATAAAAACAAGTTGTATGTATGTTTAACAACTGACGTCAGTATAAGGATTGTACATCATGACGTCATGTATGTACTTTTTATGTTTGTATATGACGTCATTATAAGTTGACGTCATTATAAGTATATAAGGCTTTGTATATGACGTCTTATAAGTAAATAAGGGTTGCAATTAAAAGAGAATATTTAGTATAAATCCTACAATGGCAGAAGAAACAGCCGAGGAAGCTGCTCAAAATGTTAATGCCAAAAGGCTTGCGGCTAAAAGAGAAAACAAGAAAAGAAAGCGTGCCGAGGAATCACAAGAACAACGTGAAAACAGGCTTGCTTCTCAAAGAGGTAATGCCAAAAGAAAGCGTGCCGAGGAACCACAAGAACAACGTGAAAACAGGCTTGAGGCTCAAAGAGATAATGCCAAAAGAAAGCGTGCCGAGGAATCACAAGAGCAACGTGAAAATTATCCCCTGGCATTCAGGTACAGCCCAGTCGATGATTATAGCTTGAGTAGATGTGTTCAAATCGGGACTATGTCTAAAATTTGTCCCTATTGCAAGGCCTTGAAATTTAATGGTGAAACAATGGGAATGTGTTGCACCTCAGGAAAAGTTAAACTTCCTCAACTGGCTGCACTACCAGAGCCATTAAAGACTTTGCTTACTTGAACTACGTCAGAATCTAAGCGTTTTTTATTAAACATCAGAAAATATAACTCATGTTTCCAAATGACGTCGTTTGGTGCCCAAATCGAAAATCAAGATCAATTTATGCCTAATTTCAAAGTAAAAAGGCAAATTTATCATAGAGCCGGGTCCCTTCTACCATTCTCAGGTGAGAATCATAAATTTTTACAACTGAATTTCATCAATGATAGCAATTCTGAATTGAATGCACGTTGCGAAATTTCTCCCGACGTTGAAAGAATTATCGTTTCCCAATTGCAACATCTTTTCCACGAAAATAATGATTTAGTGCGCCTGTTCAAAACAGCAATCGATTTGACGCCTACTGATACGCATAAAATTGTTATTACCGCTGACAAAACGCCTACTGGCGAACATGTGCGTAGATACAATGCTCCAACTATCGATGAAGTGGCAATCGTTATGGTCGGTGATCAGTTCTTACTTCGAGATATTATTCTTCATAAGCGAAACGCTCTGTTGGTAAGAATTGCTGAAACTCATCGATTCTACGATGCCCTACAATATCCTATCATTTTTGGGATGGAGCCGACGACTATCACTTTAATAATAAAATGATAGATCCATCCAATAACAAACAAACGGATAAGAAATGCAGCCCAATGAATTATTATTCCTATAGACTAATGATTCGTCACAATGATGAAAATTATATTTCAAAATGCCGTCAATTGTTTCACCAATACATCGTTGATATGTATGCAAAGATTGAATAAGAAAGTTTGCTATTTATCCGTCTGAATCAGACCATTCAGACGGATATGCTGGCAGTCCCCGTCATATGCATGAACATGCTCAAGATGCTATTGCGTATGTTCGTCTCTATGGTCGTCCAGATTTATATATTACATTTACATGTAATCAATCTTGAGACGAGTTACAGCAGATTTTACATCAAGGACAATCGGCAGTTCATAGACATGACATTATGGCCCTTGTCTTCCGGCAAAAGTTGAAATCACTGATAAAGTACATAGTAAAACTTAAAGTGTTTGGGTCAGTGCGATGCTGGATGTACTTAGTGGAATGGCAAAAACGAGGATTGCCACACGCACATATTTTAATCTGGCTACAAGATAAAATTACTTCTAATGAAATTGACGATGTGATTTCCGCTGAAATACCTGATGAAAATGTCGATAAAGGCTTATATGATATTATGGTAAAAAATAGGATACATGGACCTTTCAGTGCACTGAATGAAAAATCACCATGCTTGGCCAAAGGAAGGTGCAAAAAGCAATATCCTCGACTTTTAGTACCCAACACAATTACCGGCAATGATGGTCACCCACTATATAGAAGAAGATCTTCTGAACATGGCGGTATAACAGCAATAATAAAGAAGAATAACGGTACCACCATCGAAGTAGATAACCAGTGGGTTGTTCCATATTCACCTTTATTATCAAAAACATTTAATGCACACATGAACGTTGAATACTGTAACTCCGTAAAGGCAATCAAATACATATGTAAATACTTCAACAAAGGCAGCGACAGGCAGTTTTTGGCTTGCAGTCTGAAATCAGTGATATCGATGAAATCGTAGAATATCAGGCTCGAAGATGCATAAGCAGTAATGAAGCTGTTTGGCGAATTCTTTCATTTCCGATACATGAACGAAGTCCAGCTGTTGTTCACTTAGCGGTACATTTACAAAATGGACAACGTGTTTATTTTTCGGAATCCAACGTGCAACAAAGAGCCCTGTATCCACCAGATACAACGTTAACTGCTTTCTTTTTGTTATGTCAAAATGATTCTTTTGTAAAAAAAACTGCTGTCTACTGAAGTGCCTTCGTGTTACACGTGGAATGCTAAAAATAAATCATTTGAACGTCGAAAACAGGGTAAGTCAGTTGACGGTCAACCTACCATCTTCAAAGATACCACGATGGTAAGACTACACCATTCACCTCAATCAACATGAATGCTTCTTTCTCCGCCTGCTTTTGGTGAATATACCCGGTCCGACGTCCTTCGAGTATTTGAGAACTGTAAAGGGTACTATATATGACAGTTACCGTAGTGCATGCCTAACTCTGAATATACTCCCTGTGTCCCGGTGCTTTTTTGATTGCTAATCGAACATTCCTTTTGTCCTGGTCGCTTTCTCTTTGAGTGTCGTCATTTATTTTTTTCTTTTTTAGTTCTTTTAGTTTTTACCTTTTTTAGTTTTTTTTAGTTTTTTAGATGAAAATTTTTTTTAGTTTTTTCCTTTTTTTCTTTTTAGTTTTTTATTGGTTTTTACCTTTATTTTAGCTTATTTTTCAGTTTTTTCCTTTTTTTTATTTTTTTTTATTTTTTATTTTTTTTAGTTTTTTACCTTTTTTTAGTTTTTTTTAGTTTTTTTAGTTTTTTAGCTTTTTTACTTTTTTTATTAGTTTTTAGTTTTTTTTTGTAGTTTTTGCCTTTTTTTAAGTTTTGTTTTTCTCCTTTATTTTTTTCCTTTTTTTTTCTTTTTTAGTTTATTTAGATTTTTAGATTTTTTAGTTTTTTTATTAGTTTTTAGTTTTTTTTTCTTTTTAGTTTTTTTGTAGTTTTTACCTTCTTTTTAGTTTTGTTAGTTTTTTTTTTACTTATGTCCTGGTCGTCATTTATACTCCCTGTGTCCCGGTGCTTTGTTGATTGCTAATCGAACATTCCTTTTGTCCTGGTCGCTTTCTCTTTGAGTGTCGTCATTTATTTTTTTCTTTTTTAGTTCTTTTAGTTTTTACCTTTTTTAGTTTTTTAGATGAAAATTTTTTTAGTTTTTTCCTTTTTTTCTTTTTAGTTTTTTATTGGTTTTTACCTTTATTTTAGCTTATTTTTCAGTTTTTTCCTTTTTTTAGTTTTTTTTTTATTTTTTATTTTTTTTAGTTTTTTACCTTTTTTTATTTTTTTTTATTTTTTTTAGTTTTTGCCTTTTTTTAGTTTTTTCAGTTTTTTTTTTAGTTTTTTATTGGTTTTTACCTTTATTTTAGCTTATTTTTCAGTTTTTTCCTTTTTTTTAGTTTTTTTAGTTTTTAGTTTTTTTAGTTTTTTACCTTTTTTACCTTTTTTTAGTTTTTTTAGTTTTTTTAGTTTTTTAGCTTTTTTATTTTTTTTATTAGTTTTTAGTTTTTTTTGTAGTTTTTGCCTTTTTTTAGTTTTTTTAGTTTTTTAGCTTTTTTATTAGTTTTTAGTTTTTTTTTGTAGTTTTTGCCTTTTTTTAGTTTTTTTAGTTTTTTAGCTTTTTTATTTTTTTTATTAGTTTTTAGTTTTTTTTGTAGTTTTTGCCTTTTTTTAGTTTTTTCAGTTTTGACGTCACCTGATCCAGTTTTTTCAGGTGACGTCACCTGATCCACACATCCACAGACAGACAGACAACTTATTTTTATATAAATAGCCCCGTTGTAGTTGTGTCCCTGTGTCCCGGTCATCATTTATAATTCCTGTGTCCCGATCGTCATTTGTGTCGCGGTGTCCCAGTCTGTGATTTCTCTTTGAGTGTCCCGGGCCTCATTTATATTCCTTGTGTCCCGGTCGTCATTTGAGTCCCGGTGTCCCGGTCTGTATATACATTCGTTTTTGAATTGATCTTTTTTTTTAGTTTTTAGTTTTTTAACTTTTTTTTAGTTTATTTAGTTATACCTTATGATTCTAATGATTGCCCTTGAGCTTTGTTGGTGGTGATTGCTAATCGAACATTCCCTGTGTCCCCGTCGTCATTTATATATCTCCCTGTGCCCCCCGGCGTCCCCGTTGTAGTTGTGTCCCTGTGTCCCGGTCGTCATTTATATTCCTTGTGTCCCGGTCGTCATTTGTATCCCGGTATCCTGTCTGTATATACATTCGTTTTTGAAATGGTATATTATGAAATAAATTTTTGTATTTTTCCCCTTTTTTTCTTTTTAGTTCTTACTTTTTTTTAGTTTTTTAGTTTTTTCTTTTTTCTTTTTAGTTTTTTTTATTTTTATTTTTTTTAGTTTTGTTTTTCTCTTTTATTTTTCATTTTTTTCCTTTTTTTCTTTTTTAGTTTTTTAGCTTTTTTAGTTTTTTTTATTAATCTTTAGTTTTTTTTTTCTTTTTAGTTTTTATGTAGTTTTTACCTTTTTTTAGTTTTTTTAGTTTTTTTTTTACTTATGTCCTGGTCGTCATTTATACTCCCTGTGTCCCGGTCGTCATTTGTGTCCCAGTGCTTTGTTGATGGTGATTGCTAATCGAACATTCCTTGTGTCCCGGTCGCTTTCTCTTTGAGTGTCCCGGTCGTCATTTATATTCCCTATGTGCCGGTGTCCCGGTCGTCATTTGTGTCCCGATGTCCCGGTCTGTAATTTCGTCAGTCGAAAACATGACGTCAGTCGAAAACATGACGTCAGTCGACACACAAACATGACGTCACCCGACAGACCCACACACACACAGACAACTTATTTTTATATATATAGATTTGTGCGTATGTATTGCAAACAAACCTCTTCAGGATTTGGGAATGCCTTCACCTAATCGTAACGATGCTGTTTCGACATGTGTAGAATTGGATTTTGAACAAAGTTACAACATGAGTGATCTATTGTCGTATGTACAAAACAATATTTCTAAGTTAACGTCTGAGCAAAAAGACATTTATGATAAGATAAATGCATTGTGTAGATAACAACGTTGGAGAAATCTTCTTTTTGGGTGCGCCAGCAGGTACTGGTAAAACGTTTGTGATAAAATTGATTCTGGCATCAATTCGATCAAAAAGTGACATAGCGTTGGCAATTGCGTTGTCCGGAATAGCCGCAACGTTGCTGCCTGGTGGAAGAAATGCTCATTCCGCTTTGAAATTGCCTCTGAATTTGCATTCTATAGAAACTTCCACTTGCAATATTTCCAAATCATCTGGGATGGCTAAAGTATTGCAGCAATGCAAACTTATTATTTGGGACAAGTGCACAATGGTACACAAAAAGTTGCTCGAGGCTCTAGAGCAATCATTGCGAGCTTTGCGATGAAATTTGAAACCCTTTGGCAGCACATTAATATTGCATGCGGGAGATTTCAAGCAAACATTACCTATAATTCCTAGAGCAACCCCTGCGGACGAAACGAATGCTTGCCTGAAAAATTATAATTTATGGGCACGCGTAAAGACATTAAAATTAACTATAAATATGCGTGTCCGATTGCAAAACGATGACTCTGGTGAAATATTTTCAGATCAATTGCTGGCAATTGGAAACGGAAAGCTCCCTGTAGACTCAATTTCAGGACGTATACAACTGCCTGCTGAATTCTATAATTTAGTGACGTCCAAAAATGAATTGGTTGAAAAGGTATTTCCTAATATTCGAACCAATTATAAAAATCATAAACGGCTCAGTGAACGAGCGATTTTGGCAGCCAAGAATAAAGACGTCCACGAAATCAACAATATTATTTTGACCAAGATTCGAGACCAGGAAGTAATTTACAAGTCAGTCGACACAGTTCTGGAACCAAATGAAGCGGTTAATTATCCATCTGAATTTTTAAATTCCCTGGATCTCCCAGGGTTTCCACCACACGTGCAACAACTAAAAATAGGCGTGCCAATAATACTCTTACGAAATATTAACCCGCCAAAGCTTTGCAATGGCACGCGACTTGCCGTAAAAAAACAATGGAAAACGCAATAGAGGCAACAATCTTGACAGGGCCTTTTGAGGGTGAGGCTGTTCTTATTCCTCGCATTCCCATGATTCCAACGGATCTACATTTTCAATTTAAAAGATTTTCATTTTCTTCGCTGTCCCGTTGTCTGTGCATATAAATAGATTGTCAGGTTTCGCCCCGCTCTTATCAACGCCTCGCTCTTTACGCTATAGTTTTTTACTGTTTTAAAAAGCAGAATTGAGAGAAAGAGTCAAACTTTAGCGTAAAGAGCGGGGCGTTGATGATGAAGCAGCCACTTTCATATACGAAGTAATTTCTGTTCGTTTTAAGTTTTAATGTCGCTCCTACTTTCAGCTAAAAAACTTGTTTTTTCATTTAATGACTAACAAGATCAAAAGCCTTTTGGAGGTCAATTAAAAGGAGATTGAGCCAGGTATCTGGCTTGTCTAGTAGTTTGTATACAGTGTAAGAATTCTTACTATTAAATGTATGGTTTATTTACCGTGGATTAAATCTCTTCTTGATATAGCCTTGGAGATGTTTTTGTTTGTACGAATTGATTCATGTTAAATAAACAAGTACCAATTGTAAACACCATTTTGTATACGAGGCACGAAAGGTTTTAGAAAGGGTTAGTTGATAGCTTGGCTTAGATGTGAGTACAATAAATTGTTCCTTTTCAGTCTCATAATGTAAACTTACCGGTTTCTACGGCCATCAGGCTCGTTGTAATAATTTAAATACTCTGGAACATTTTGTTTGCTCAAATATTAGTTAGTAGTTAGTTTATTTTAGTATCTTAAAATTCTCATTTCAGTACGAAGACTATGTAAGATTGTACTTATATTACAAGATTTAAAACTTTTGATTTTCGTGATTTTCTTTTTAAAACAATACTATTAAAACCAAAAACCAAACTTCTTTTAAAAATAAAACCTTGCTCTTTTTTTAACTTTTGTGTTGTGTTCACTTTACCTCAAGTATTAGGTACGGGTTATTTCTAGTACTTCTTGTATTTATTTATCTTCTTTTGTATATTTATTAACCGGCAGAGTTTGATGTCTCCACTCTACTCTAACTTTTGTTAATTCTCCAGACTCTTTTTAAACCGGTTACAACAGTATCGAGGAGACGACCAGGTAGTGGGTCGTTGATAAACCTTTCATGTTTCTGAATTGTTGTTCATTTGTAAGTTCAAGGATCGTCTCTTTAAGCCAATCTGCTGCGAAGCTCTCATACAGTTTCGAGAATATCGGTGTTAAGGTAATTGGTCGGACTCCATAGAAATCTAAACTAACCCCTTTCTTCTGTATGGGTGTAACGTGTCCTTTTTTCCAACACTTAGGGAATGAACCACTTTTAGTTACTGTGTTTAAAATGTTTGATAAAGGTTTTGATAGTTTATTAGGAAATACTTTTACTAAATCAATCAGAATATCAAGGGGGCATATTGAAGTTCTCTTTAGTTAACGTATTTTTGCCTCAAGATCAACAGGTTTATTAATGGAATATCCTGGTCTGGTGTAAGGGGGCAGGGAATATTACTTGAGAGGAGGGTTTTCCGTACAATAAGGGTTTCGGTCGTACAAGGGTTTCGGTCGTGCTTTAAAAAGTTCACTTACTCTTTACGCAATACTGGGCTGAAGCTTTCCGAATCTGCTTTTTTAGAGATTTTCTTCGTGGGTTAGCTTATTCAGTTTTACCTCAGCGAAACAGTCTTACCTTTTTAATGGTATTTTTAATGTAACTTTTTATATTAACTTTTTAATATATCGTTTATATACGCTTTATCATTAGATCATCTTTTCTTCATCACCTCTGGAAAATGGAGTATATAATTATTGATAAGATGTACTTGGAATAGATCGACTTTCTTATTCGATTCGTCGGCAGCGAGTACTTCTTCCCATTGCTATTCTGAAAGCCACGTTCCAAATTTGAGCAGACGACTATAAGTAATTTTTTGATACTTAAATTCATCAAATTTATCCCTGTGGATATGATCTTGTGTCGGATTTGACGAAAACGTAAAATAGTAACTGCCACCAAGTATGGGTAGGGATGTGGAAATAACGTCAAGGAAAGTACCACCTTTTGTTTTTAAGGTATTAACAATTTGTTTTACATTAGCTTCTCGAAAAGGATGACCCGTGTTTAGTTAATTTCCGTCACCAGTTCGTAGAATCCCACCAATAGGATGTTTAGATTGAACGTAATCAAGCGATGCATAGAGTTTTTCCAAGAAATCTTTTACGCTGCTGTGATTTTTGAAGGGGTGAAATGAAATAAAAACAACCAACAATAATATTAGTTAATGGGCTCGGTAGAACATTCGGTTTATCTTTTATCCGAATTATTTCAGCATACTCATTTATTCCTGAAACTTTTCCTTCCCTTGGCGACAAATTATCACAATAAAAAATCATTGCTCCTCCACCATTTTTACCAAGATGATGATCATGTGGGCAAAGTTTAACAAACTCATTAAAATATGCCATCTTCAGAGTATTCAGGTTTTGGGACTGAATCACGGCTGTACAAATTAAATCGGATGCTAGGTTATTCGTCGCAACTTCAAGCTCAGCAGGTTTTTCAAACAGTTCGTGGTAACAAACCGTAATTAAGAAGCGGTGTGGCTCAATAGTAACCGAAACTCTAAGAAACAGGTTTTTTATAACAATAGATACAACAATAGAATTGAATTTTGATTCCTATTCAACATATGTAAAATTCATTAAATTTAATGGTACACATCAAAAGTTACGAGCCTGAGAAAATTTGCCCGGAATTTTGAATTTAGAATTTTTTCCGGGGTGATCATATCGAAAAAGTGATCAAAGAAGATCGGGAGAGGGCTCAAAAGTTATAGTGCCCTTTTTAAGTGACCAAAAATATTGGAGGGCAGCTAGCCCGCCACCCACGCTCGTTTTACCCCTAAAGTCACCCGATGAAAATTCTGAGATAGCTAGTTTTTTTTAGCATAGCCAAAAAATCTAATAACTAAATCTTTACTACTACTACTAACAACTAACAACTCATCGCAGCACCAAGCCGCCTGACGCCAACACAGCTACGCATGCTCCTCCTTCATCTCAATCTATTCAAAGCTTCTTTCTTTACATCTTCCCAGGAAGCTTTCATTTTCTTTAAATCTTTCTTTATGGCATCCTCCCACCCCAACCACGGACGACCTGCTTACCATTTAGCCCTGGAAGGTTGGCCGAAAAGGACAATCTTCGGTAATCTGTCATCCTTCATCCGCGAAACGTGCCCAAGCCATCTCAACCTTTCTTTCATTATAGCCCTAGAAAGCGGGATTGAATCGCACTTTTCTTACAGCTTACTGTTTGAATTACGGTCAGTCAGCCGAGTACTCAGAACAATCCGTAGGCAATTTCTCTGGAAAATATTTTCAAACTTTTCAAAAGTGAAAATTTGGTCGACACACCCTCTACCTTTCCTGAAACCTCACCGTTCTTCTCTTAAAACTTGTCTGCAACACCCTTCTTTCTAAAAAGTTTTATCATACCAAATAATTTGCTACCTACAGAGACCAGGCTAAAGCCTCAATAATTACCACAATCATTCTTATCACCTCTCTTATACAGGGGTTTAATTAGGGTTTCCCTAAAATCGGTAGGTACTTTCCTTTTTTCAAAAATATTTATTATCTTCAATAAATTATATCTAAGGTCATAACCTCTCCATATTCGAGCAACTCATTTACGACAATATCAGCAACTGGGCCTAATTATTTTTTAGCTAATTCTTCCTGACAAAATGAATCTTTCTTCACATCCAAGGCGTCATAAACTTTTTCATTTTTCTCTATATCTTTTCCTGTAATTATATCCCAGTTTAGCACATTTTCAAAATGTTCTACTCATCTCTGTTTAACTCTCTCATGTTTGCTCATCTCTCTTTCTTTCCTTATTCCTAATTGTAGCCCCGTTCCTATCTTTAACTGGGACAAGTCCAGATTGACCACTCAGTCTCAATTTGTTATTATGCCAGTACAATATTTTTTTATTATACTGTCGAGCTGCCTCTTCCAAATCTTAGGCAATTTTATTCAGGGATTTTATTCCCCACCCCGTTAGTAACTATTTTAGTGCTTCTTTCACTTTCCTTACATTCCTCTTATTTTCATATGTTCTATCACTCTTCTTGTGCAATCCCCCTCTCCTCTCCATTAAACTAATCTTACTAATGTTCCTATCTGCGTTCCTATTTTTTTTTTCCTAAGAAACCGTCAGAAACTTCACAAATTATTTTCGTAAAATTGTTCCATCAATCTTCTACATTGTTAAATTTTAAACTTTCCAGTTTAGTATGCAACTGTTCCCAGAAAGTTTTTCTCAAATTATCATCCTGTAGTATACCAACGTCATAACTTCCCGAAAGGTAGTGATCCTTCCAAAATTTCAGCTGTAAACGAACCATAGACACTACTAGATGGTGATCTTTACTTTCAACATCAAGTTTAGCACTCCTAAATACCATAATAACTTTTATTGATCATGCCAGTCTTTTGTTTACAATAACATAATCAATAAGGTTAGCTGTCTTACCGTCACGTGAATACCCATATTAACTTATGGATGATTTTATGACCAAATACTGTGTCGGTTATAACTAGACTGTTATACCAAAAAAATTGCAGCTGTCCATAGCTATTGCTGTTTTCTTTTCCTACACCAAATTTACCATGGCTAGGATACCATCTATCCCTATTTCTACCGACCTGGACGTAAAAATCTGATAAAACACCATATTTGTACCTGAGACCCTGTCTATTTGTTTTTGCAGCTTTGAGTAAAATTCATCTGAGTCACTACCAGCTGGGTATTGGGTACTCCAGGTACCCATTTAGAGCTGGGTTGACTCTTGCTGAGCTTACAGAGTCACCTCACTGACCCTCGTCCCAAACCAAATAATTGAGTACACTAGGATTCAAACCCTTGTCCTGCTGGACAAAGGATCATAAAACCAGCGCACCAATACACTCGGCTAGCAAGGCTTTTTCCTAGGACAAGCCCTTTCTCCTCTCCATTAAACATAGACCCTCTTAAAAATCGGATAAAAAAAACATTTTTGTACCTGAGACCCTGTCTATTTGTTCCTGCAACTGTGAGTAAAATTCATCTGAGTCACTACTAGCATATATCTTCGTCAGTCGGTTCTATGGGGCATATACTGTTATAACTGATACCCTGCCCTTTTTAGTCATAAAATGAGCGATTAGTATTCTATTATTAATTAAATAAGAAAAACTAGTTTTTTTAACTTAAAGTAAGGAGCGACATTAAAACTTAAAACGAACAGAAATTACTCCGTGCATGAAAGGGGATGTTCTCTTCTCAACCCCCCGCTCTTTACGCTAAAGTTTGACTCTTTCTCTCAATTCTACTTCGTTAAACAGTAAAACAATTTAGCGTAAAGAGCGTAAAAATTTTTTTTACGCTAACGCTAAAAAATTTAGCGTTAGCGTAAGACCTACTTAACCATTACCCAATAACCATTACTGTATGTAAACACTGGTCATAGTTTGTAACTTGCAGCCTCTCCCCCGGGGACTGTGGGGAGTAAGTCATCCCCAAAGACACAGTTATTATGGTTTTCGACTATGAAGAACAAAATGGCTATCTCAAAATTTTCATCCGTTGACTTTAGGAAAAAATGAGCGTGGGAGGGGACCTAGGTGCCCTCCAATTTTTTGGTCACTTAAAAAGGGCACTAGAACTTTTTGTTTCCGTCAGAATGAGCCCTCTTGCGACATTCTAGGACCACATGGTCAATACGATGACCCCTGGAAAAAAAAACACGCATCAGTGATTTGTCTTCTGGCAAAAATGCGAAATTCCACATTTTTGTAGATAAGAGCTTGAAACTTCTACAATAAGGTCTTCTGATAAGCTGAATCTAATGGTGTGATTTTCGTTAAAATCTTTTGACTTTTAGGGGGTGTTTACCCCTATTTTCTAAAATGAGGCACATTTTCTCAGGCTCGTAACTTTTGATGGGTAAGACTAATCTTGATGAAACTTATATATTTAAAATCAGCACTAAAATGCAATTCTTTTGATGCAACTATTGTTATCAAAATTCCATTTTTTAGAGTTTTGGTTACTATTGAGCCGGGTCGCTCCTTACTACACGAACTATGTGATACCACCCCAGCATAAACAAGACTTAGCATCTTTCTTATTCACTGTAAACCCTTCTCCCTGTCTATGTACTCCATCCTTCCTGCCTGAGAAAATAAGTTCCTGTATCACCTAATTTCATTTTTCCTACCCGGGGAACTCCTAACAAGTCCAGTTTGACAATAAAACAAAACTCAGCCTGTAGCGTAGATTGTTCGTAAATCTACGAAAAATTGAAACGTAAATTAAATGTTCGTAAATTTCTATCACATAATTCATTCAATGTTTTATGAGCTTGTTAATTACTAGGTGAGTAGTGCGATAGAGTTATTTAACCCCTTGCTGCACGGAATTAAAACTGGCATCATAAACAAAACATGTCAGATCTATACCTCATTATTCTAATGATGTGTCCCTGTGTCCCAGTCGTCATTTATATTCCCTGTGTCCCGGTCGTCATTTGTGTCCCGGTGTCCCACTTTGTAATTTCTCTTTGAGTGTCCCGGTCGTCATTTATATTCCCTGGGTCCCGGTGTCCCGGTCGTCATTTGTGTCCCGGTCTGTAATTTCTCTTTGAACAATCCCTGTGTCCCGGTTGTCATTTAAATATCTTCCCTGTGCCCCCGGCGTCTCTGTTGTAGTTGTGTCCCAGTCGTCATTTATATTCCCTGTGTCCCGGTGTCCCAGTCTGTAATTTCTCTTTGAGGTTCCCGGTCGTCATTTATATTCCCTGTGTCCCTGTCGTCATTGGTGTCCCGGTGTCTCGGTCTGTAATTTCATCAGTTGACAAACATGACGTCAGTCGACAAACAAATTCATGACGCATATAGCTCAATCCTTATAATGACGTCAGTCGACAAACATGATGTCAGTCGACAAACATGACGTCAGTCGACACACAAACATGACGTCACTCGACTGACATAACACACATACAACTTATTTATATATATATAGATACTTTTATTATCAAAAGATTGGTGCACAAACTGTTACTTTTTGACTGGAAATGTCTGAGATATTTGTCACATCTGTTGACAAGCTCCTCAATGCTCTCTTCAAAGAATCTTGCTGCCAATGAATCCAAATGATGTTTGATGGTTTTTTGGAGGTACTCATTGGTTTGAAGCTCTTCCATGCAAGCCAAATCTTCAGTTCAGCAAAAGATGAAAGTTTCTGGGTGTTGAGTTAGGACTGTATGGCAGATTTTTAAAATATCCCATTGAAATTATCTGAGAAGCCGTTGAGCTGCACTAGCAGTATGTGGATGAGCATTGTCATGGATCGGAACAATTCCAGTTGTCAGCTTTCCTCTTCGTTTTTTTTTGAATAGCTCGGCACAAACGACATAGTTTCACAATAAACAGCTTCAGTAATTGTGGCTCCAGGAACTGGAACCGGCTCTGAATCGTTTTTTTAACCTCTGATTGCTCCATGCAGACTCTACGTGAGCGGCAGAAAGCATGCGCTGTAGGTGACTGCGCAACTTTCGTAACTGGCACTGGAGTTGTTCTGTTCCATAGCAATGTTCGTCCACACACTGCTGGTGCAACTCAATGGCTCTTTGAATAATTTCAGTGAAACATTTTTAATTGTCCGCCATATAGTCCTGAAGAGCAACTTTCATCTTTTCGCTGAATTGAAGATCTCACCTGGAGGGAAGCGCTTTCAAACTATTGCCAAGGATCATTTGAATTCATCGGTAGCAACTTTCTTTGAAGAGAGTACTGAAAGCTTCTCCACAGACATGACAAATGTCTCAATCTTTTTGGGGATTAAATCGAAAAGTTACCATAATTGTACTAATATTTTGGTAATAAAATTATTTGTTTTTATGAACTTGTCTCTTATTTGTAACCTATTAGAGGTTTAAAAAAAACGACCCTTTTATTGCGCTTTCAAACGAGCCTAAACAAAAGGTAACTACAATGCTTTAGGGCCCCTAGTAGCATGTTAATACGAGAGGAAGGTTGCATTTATGTGCTTCTATAGGTGAGATTCTGATGGAAGTAAAGAGCAAATTTGAAACTTAAAGTGAAGAAAAACTATTGCTTTGCAGTTTGTGATGTATATATCTACAAAACTGGTTCAAATAAACTAAAATTATTGACATTTCCCTATATTTGTAGAATTCTGTAAAACTAGTTCTTTACAGAAAACATAGAAAATGCAGCAAAACAGGACTAGGAGCAAAAAAGTTTTTAAGTATTCTGCATATCTAAAGAACTCAAGCAAGCTCAGTTTTCAGTAAAGTGCTAGTTTTGTTCAAAAGGTCTTGAATAGAATTCCTGCTTATTTAAAAGATTATAAAGTTGGACTCTTTCTCTCAACTCTACTTTTTAAAACCATAAAAAACTTTAGCGTAAAGAGCGAGGCGTTGAGGAGGGGACAACCCCTTTCATATACGGAATAATTTCTGTTCGTTGTAAGTTTTAATGTCACTCCTTACTCGCAGTTAAAAAAACTTGATTTTTATTTAATTTGTGAACATTTTTGAATCAATGCATGTTTTGATTTTGGCTCACCGCGCTTGAATAATTAAAACAAAATTTGAGTATTAATATGTTTTTGGTTAAATGGCTTTTTCGTAGTTTGATCGGACGATTTTGATAAAAAAAAGGGTTGGAGGAGGAGGCCTAGTTGCCGTCCAATTTTTAGTTACTTAAAAAGGCAACTAGAACTTTTTGTTTTTTTGCGAACTTTTTTTTATTAGTAATAAATATACGTAACTTTTGAATTAACTTACGTAACGAACTTCTATATTTGTATATTTTTATTACATATATGAGGGGGTTTGCCCCCTCGTCAATACCTCGCTCTTTACACTAAAGCTTAAATTTTGTCCCAATTGTTTCAAAATGACCCCTGGATCACAAAGGCCGTAGAATAAATATTTGAAATTCTAAAAATACTTTAGCGTAAAAGAGCGAGGTATTGTGGAGGAGACGGACCCCTTATATACGTAATAACTTCTGTCCGTTTTATGTTTTAATGCTGCTCCTTAACTCCAGCTGAAAAAAGACTTATTTATTTATTTTCTCGTTGTTTTTTTTAAATAATGCTAGAAAATACTGCACCCCTCATGCTTTTCTTATGCTTTCCTCATGATACATTCCTCCATGGAAAGATCCTCCCACGTAATCCCCCCAACTGCCCCCTTCCCTCAACGCGAAAAAGTCGCCCTGAAAACGTCTGTACACTTCCCATATCCATTACTATACGTAAACAATGGTGAAGTTTGTAACTTACAGCCCCTCCCCCGGGGACTGCGGGGGATTAAGTTAACCCGAAATACATAACTAATAGGTTTTTCGACTATGCTGAACAAAATGGCAAAAATCTCAGAATTTTGATGCGGTGAATTTGGGAAAAAATGAGCAGTGCCCTCCAATTTTTTGGTCACTTAAAAAGGGCACTAGAACTTTTAATTTCTGTTAGAATGAACCCTCTTGCAACATTCTAGAGCCACTGGGTCGATACGATCACCCTTGGGGAAAAAACATAAAAAACAAGAAAAAAACAACAAATAAACACGCATCCTTGATCTGTCTTCTGCCAAAAAATTCAAAATTCCACATTTTGTGGATAGGAGCTTGAAACTTCTACCATAGGGTTCTCTGATACGCTGAATCTGATGGTGTGAATTCTATGACTTTTAGGGGGGTGTTTCCCCCTATTTTCTAAAATAAGGAAAAAATTTCAGGCTCGTAACTTTTGATTGGTAAGACTAAACTTGAAGAAACTTGTATTATAAAATCATATTTATATATTATATAAAATCAAAATAAAATACGATTCTTTTGGTGTAACTATTGGTATAAAAATTTCATTTTTTAGAGTTTCGGTTACTATTGAGCCGGGTCGCTCCTTACTACAGTTCGCTACCACGAACTGTTTGATTATCAAAAGTTGCTTTTCATTAAAAATTGAATGCTTCATTTTTTACCTAATAACAGAGATAGCTAAAATTGTTGTCTCCTATCCAACTAAACCTTTTTATATTTTAAGCCTCAGTAGGATTTGGAATGTAAAGAATTCGATTAGTTGGTTTGTATCAAAGGTCCAATAACTATGCCTCGGGGATTAAATGATTCCCCACAGCTCTTGAGGCAAGGGCTGTAAATTATGTAATCCGCCCATTTTGGAATTGTTTCTGAGGAAAGGGTTGGGAGGCTTTTTGATCTTTGGTCTCCAAAAAGGCTAAGGGTATTGAAATAAAGTTTTCAGGAATTTTTGAGTGGAGTGTTACTGTTGAGCTAAATCAAAACACGCTTTGTTTTGATTTAGGCCGTCCTGGCTGAGTGGTTGGCGCGCTGGCGTGGGAATTCTGTGTCCAAGGGGCACGGGTTCAATCTCAGTTGTGACCAGTTATTTAGTTTGGGACGGGGGCCAGTGGTGTGACTCTGTAAGCTCAGCCAGAGTCGACCCAGCTCTAAATGGGTACCTGGAGAAATCTGGGGAAGGTAAGCAGGAAGGGTGTGTGAAAGCACAGGATGGTTGGCCCCCAAACCCCCCATTGCACTTCCTGGCTGAAGGGCCATGAAACGGAGATCAGCACCGCCGGTTTGGACCTTAAAGATCTAGTGCCGTTCTACTTACTTACTTACTTACGCTTTGTTTATGCAGGTTACAGAAAGGGTGTATCAGCAATATCCCAGGAATGGCCTAGGGTATTAAGTTGAATCTTTTAGAGGAAATGATGAGGGGGATGTTTAACAGGTCAAAAGTAAAAACATGCATGCTACTATAACTACTACTAGTACTTAGGCTAAAGGTATAAAGGTGAAAATTCAAGGAATTTGAGGGAGAAGTTGAAGCAAATCAGAACATGCTATCCGTGTGCGGGTTGTCGAAAGGGCATATCAGCAATGTCTCAAGAACAGCTTAGAGTATCAAGTTGAAAGTTTCAGGGTATGTTGAAGGGGATATTGAGCTAAGCAAAAGACACTATGTGCTTGTTGCTACTGCTGCTTCTACTGCTACTGCTACTTCTACTGTCACTATTACTACTAAGGCTAGACCTTTTAAGGTGAAAATTTTCAGAGGATGTTTAACTAAGTAAAAAATGACAATAAGTGCATGCAGGCTGTCAAAAAAGGTATCAGCAATAATCTAGGGACGGCATTGGGTATTAAACTGAAACTTTTATCTTAGGTATGTTACCTTCTTTAGATAATATTTGTAGCATAAAATATCCTTTCGCATCAAGTTATGTATATGTTGCTTTTAATTCTGGACTTTTTGGACTTATTTTTATGGATTTTTGATTCCTGGAATTTATAACTTTCTTTTTTTATCATGAATGGTCTGGTGCTAATTAAATTTTGGTGTTAACTAGATTTCAATATGAATTCGTTTTAAGAATGTGTTTCTTTCAGGAATTGCGCGTTAGATAAAAAGTATTATGCTTCTACACTTGCTTCTGATAGTATTGGTAATACTAGTAACAAGAAAGCTTATACCATGGTATTTGGCTTTTCGTGCATTCAGACAGAAAGTTGACCTCATTCCAGGTCCAAATGGGTGGCCAATACTGGGCAGTGCTCCTGAGTTGGTTCAAAAACTTAAAAAAGGAGGTAATATTCTTCTCTTATTTCTTATTTATCTCTTATTTCTTATAGTATTTTATATCCCTTATTCCATATTTTTCACTTGTTTCGTAAGTTTGTTTTGCACCCATTTGCATTGCATTAAAGTTGCAATGAAAAGAGAGTAGGATATGCAAAGCACTATGCCTAATGCCTATTTTAAGGGTGGACGAGGGGCCCTGTATTCGTCTGAAGGAGCACTCCTTCAAGACAAATTGAAGAATATTCGTATAAAATGCGCCTTTTCTGTGTTTTTACAGGTTTGACCAAAAAAGATCTAGGTTGGTCCAAAGATTCGGACTAGGATGTTAATCAGATTCGGACTTTTTATTTCAGATATTGTAAATTTTTACTTTATTTCCCCCCTTGGTATAGCAATGGGAAGATAATTCGTAAGTTTGATATCCCTGATATAAGTGCAAAGTTGGCCCTCCTGCATGGAAGGTTGTCGGAATCAGTCTTTCTATCGTTTATCGCCTCATCATCCTTTGGTCCGTCTGTTCGGTTAATCTCATTGTAGCGTAGTGTTTTTTCTATTTGTAGTGTATTTTACTTGCAGTGTATTTCCTTCTTTTTTCTTTTTGTTACTCCACAAGTGCCATAACTTGTTATGATGTGGGTTATGAATAAATTATTATTATTACTAGCTGTTGGGGTGGCGCTTCGCGCCCCCCCAAGCCCCCCCGTGCGCGTAAGTCGTTACGCGCCATATTAGTTACGCGCCATTGTAGTTGTGTCCCTGTGTACCACCTATGAATATAGATAGATTTATATATGTGCTTTAAACTACGTAAAACTTGCGAATATACAACATTCTTGGCTTTCCCATTGTCTGTGCATATACAAAGCCTTATGTACTAATAATAACGTCATATGCAAACGCTCTTTTTACAAACAAACAAACATGCATACACACAACTCGTTTTTATATAGATAGATAGATAGATAGATAAAATACAAATTAACTGCGTAAAACTTGCGAATATACAACATTCTTCGCTGTCCAATTGTCGCTGCATATAAATAGATTGTCAGGTTTACCGACCCTCGAACATGCAACGTACAATTGTCCATGGGAAAAACAATCAGTATTAAGATCTATACCACATTTTTCTAATGATTGACCTTGAGCTTTGTTAATGGTGATTGCAAATGCTAATCGAATTGGGAATTGCAATCTTTTAAATTGAAAAGGCAGATCCGTTGGAATCATGGGAATACGAGGAATAAGAACAGCCTCAACCTCAAAAGGCCCTGTCAAGATTGTGGCCTCTATTAGGTTTTCCATTGTTTTTTTTTACGGCAAGTCGCGTGCCATTGCAAAGCTTTGGTGGGTTGATATTTCTTAAAAGTATTATTGGTACGCCTATTTTTAGTTGTAGCACGTGTGGTGGAAACCCTGAAAGATCCACAGAATTTAAAAATTCAGATGGATAATTAACCGCTTCATTTGGTTCCAAAACTGTGTCGACTGACTTGTAAAGGACTGCCTGGTCTCGAATCTTGGTCAAAACAATATTGTTGATTTCGTGGACGTCTATATTTTTGGGTGCAAGAATCGCTCTTTCACTTAGCCATTTATTATTTTTATAATTATTTAGAATATTCGGAAATACTTTTTCAATCAATTCATTTTTGGACGTCACTAAATTACATAAATCAGCAGGTAGTTGTATACGTCCTGAAGTTGAGTCTACTGGGAGCTTTCTGTTTCCAATTGCCAGCAATTGATCTGAAAATGTTTGAACAGAGTCATCGTTTTGCAATCGGACACGCATATTTGTAGTTAATTTTAATGTTTTTACGTGTGCCCATAAATTAGAATTTTTCAGGCAAGCATTCATTTCGTCTGCAGGGGTTGATCTAGGTATTATAGGTAATGTTTGCCTGAAATCTCCCGCAAGCAATATTAATGTGCTGCCAAAGGGTTTCGACTTCCCTCGCAAATCTTTCAAGCATTGATCTAGAGCCTCGAGCGATTTTTTGTGTGCCATTGTGCACTCATCCCAAATAATAAGTTTGCATTGCTGCATACTTTACCCATCCCAGATGATTTGGAAATATTGCAAGTGGGAGTTTCTGTAGAATGCAAATTCAGAGGCAATTTCAAAGCGGAATGAGCAGTTCTTCCACCAGGCAGCAATGTTGCGGCTATTCCGGACGACGCAATTGCCAACGCTATATCATTTTTTGATCGAATTGATGCCAGAATCAGTTTTATCAAAAACGTTTTACCAGTACCTCCTGGCGCATCCAAAAAGAAAATTTCTCCAACGTTGTTATCGACACAATGCATTATCGTGTCATAAATGTCTTTTTGTTCCGACGTTAACTTGGAAATGTTATTTTGTACATACGACAATAGATCACTCGTACTGTAACTTTGTTCACGATCCAATTCTACACATGTTGAAACAGCAGCGATACGGTTAGGTGAAGGCATTCCCAAATCCTGAAGAGGTTTGTTTGCAATACATACGCACAAATCTATATATATAAAAATAAGTTGTCTGTCTCTGTGTCTGTCTGTCAGGTGACGTCATGTTTCTGTGTCGACTGACGTCATGTTTTCGACTGACGAAATTACAGACTGGGACATCGGGACACAAATGACGACCGGGACACCGGCACATAGGGAATATAAATGACGACCGGGACACTCAAAGAGAAAGCGACCGGGACACAAGGAATGTTCGATTAGCAATCATCCTCAACAAAGCACCGGGACACAAATGACGACCGGGACACAGGGAGTATAAATGACGACCAGGACATAAGTAAAAAAAACTAAAAAAAAGGTAAAAACTAAAAGGAAAAAAAAACTAAAGACTAATAAAAAAACTAAAAAAGCTAAAAAATTAAAAGAGAAAAAAAATAAAAAAAGGAAAAAAAGAAAAATAAAAGAGAAAAACAAAACTAAAAAAAAGAAAAAAAATAAAAAGAAAAAAGAAAAAAACTAAAAAAACTAAAAAAAGTAAAAACTAAAAAGAAAAAAAGGGGAAAAATACAAAAATTTATTTCATCATATACCATTTCAAAAACGAATGTATATACAGACCGGAATACCGGGATACAAATGACGACCGGGACACAGGGAATATAAATGACGACCGGGACACAGGGACACAACTACAACGGGGACGCCGGGGGGCACAGGGAGATATATAAATGACGACGGAGACACAGGGAATGTTCGATTAGCAATCACCATTAACAAAGCTCAAGGCCAATCATTAGAATCATGAGGTATAACTAAAAAAACTAAAAAAAGGTAAAAAACTAAAAACTAAAAAAAAAGGCCAATTCAAAAACGAATGTATATACAGACCGGGACACCGGGACACAAATGACGACCGGGACACCGGGACACAAGGAATATAAATGACGCCCGGGACACTCAAAGAGAAATCACAGACTGGGACACCGGGACACAAATGACGACCGGGACACAAATCTTCTATAATAACTAAAGTGTAGTTATAAATTTCTTATGTAAAATCAAAAGTCATATCTGACGTCTCTAACTGTTTTCGATGGAGTAAATCTTCGGACATTTTTGACTTATATTTTTCCCATAACTCTGTAGGAGCTGATGGAGAGCAAGTTGTTAAAATGATGCCAAACAATGCACGATTTGACTTGGAGTTGACGTTTCGCACGCATCATTGATGCAGTTATCCCAGTGTTGGTCATTCTCCAATAAATTCAGAGCTTGGCATGCACTACGGTAAGTGTCATGTATAGTACCGTTTACAGTTCTCAAATACTCAAAGGATGTCGGACCGGGTACATTCACCAAAAGCAGGCGTAGAAAGAAGCATTCATGTTGATTGGGGTGAACGGTGTAGAGTCTTCCTATCGTGGTATCTTTGAAGATGGTAGGTTGGCCGTCGACTGACTTACCCTGTTTTCGACGTTCAAATACTTTATTTTTAGTATTCCACGTGTAATACGAAGGCACTTTAGTATACAGCATTTTTTTTGCGTAAGTATCATTTTTGCATAGTGAAAAGGAAGCGGTTAACTTTGTATCCGGTGGATTCAGGGCTTCTTTGTTGCACGTTGGTTTCCGAGAAATAAACACGTTGACCATTCTGTAAATGTACCGCTAAGTGAACAACAGCTGGTATACGTTCATGTATCGGAAATGAAAGAATTCGCCAAACAGCTTCATTACTGCTTATGTATCTTCCAGCCTTATATTGTACGATTTCGTCGATATCTTTGATTTCGGGCTGCAAGCCAAATACTGCCATGTCACTGCCTTTGTTGACATATTTACATATGTATTTGATTGCCTTTACGGAGTTACAGTATTCAACGTTTATTTGTGCATTAAATGTTTTTGACAATAATGGGGAATATGGAACAACCCACTGGTTATCTACTTCGATGGTGGTACCGTTACGCTTCTTTATTATTGCTGTTTTACCGCCATCTTCAGTAGATCTTCTTCTATATTGTGGGTAACCATCATTGCCAGTAATTGTGTTGGATACTAAAAGTCGAGGATATTGCTTTGTGCACCTTCCTTTGGCCATGCATGGTGAATTTTCGTTCAGTGCACCGCAAGGTCCATGTATCATACTTTTACAACAATATCACGTAACCCCTTATCGACATTTACATCAGGTATTTCAGCGGAGATCACATCATCAATTTCGTTCGAAGTAATTTTTTTATGTAGCCAGATTAGTATATGTGCGTGTGGCAAACCTCGTTTTTGCCATTCCACTGAGTACATCCAGCATCGCACTGACCCAAACACTTCAAGTTTTACTATGTAGTTTATCAGTGATTTCAACTTTTGCCGGAAGACACGGGCCGTAATTTCATGTCTATGAACCGCCGATTGTCCTTGAAGTAAAAGCTGCTGTATCTCGTCCCAAGATTGATTACATGTAAATCTATATATATAAAAATAAGTTGTCTGTGTGTGTGTGGGTCTGTCGAGTGACGTCATGTTTGTGTGTCGACTGACGTCATGTTTGTCGACTGACGTCATTTTAAGGATTGAGCTGTATGCGTCATGAAGTTGTTTGTCGACTGACGTCATGTTTGTCAACTGATGAAATTACATACCGGGACACCGAGACACAAATGACCACCGGGACACAGGGAATATAAATGACGACCGGGAAACTCAAAGAGAAATTACAGACTGGGAAACCCGGGCACAAATCACGACCGGGACACAGGGAACATAAATGACGAACAGGACACAGGGACACAACTATAACGGGGACGCCGGGGGCACAGGCGGGATATATAAATGACGACCGGGACACAGGGATTGTTCGAATAGAAATTACAGACCGGGATACCGGGACACAAATGACGACCGGGACACTCAAAGAGAAATTACAAACTGGGACACCGGGACACAAATGACGACCAGGACAGAGGGAATATGAATGACGACTGGGACACAGGGACACATCATTAGAATAATGAGGTATAGATTTGAATACGGATTGTTTTTCCCATGGACAATTATATGTTGCATGTTCAAGAGTGAGTAAACCTGACAATCTATTTATATGCATAGACAATGGGACAGCGAAGAATGTTGTATATTCGCACGTTTTACGTAGTTAAAAACATATATATATATATATATATATATATATATATATATATATATATATATATATATATATATATATATATATATATATATATATATATATATATATATATATATATATTCACAGGTGGGACACAGGGACACAACTACAATGGCGCGTAACTAGTATGGCGCGTAACGACTTACGCGCGCGGGGGGGCTTGGGGGGGCACGAAGCGCCCCACCAACTAGGTGTTGGGGTGGCGCGAAGCGCCACCCCAACAGCTAGTGTAATAAATAAATCTGGACGAGCATAGAGACGAACATACGCAATAGCATCTTGAGCATATGCATGCATATGACGGGGACTGCCAGCATATGACGAAGGTAAAATTGTTAATCTTCCAACGTTTTTGGTATTACCGTCATTTACAACTGCATCTCGCAAATGAACGTATTGTTCAGAGCGGAGCTTGGTCTGATTCAGGCGGATATATAGCAAACGTTCTGATTCAATTTTAGCATACATATCAACGACGTATTGGTGAAACAATTGACGGCATTTTAAAATTTAACAATTTTATGCGTATCAGTAGGCATCAAATCGATGGCTGTTTTGAACAGACGCACTAAATTATTATTTTCGTGGAAAAGATGTTGCAATTGGGAAACGATTGTCCTTTCAACGTTGGGAGAAATTTCACAACATGCATTCAATTCAGAATTTCTATCACTGATGAAGTACAATTGTAAAAATTTATGATTCTCGCCTGAGAATGGTAGAAGGGACCCTGCTCTATGATTAATTTGCCCTTTTACTTTGAAAGTAGACATAAATTTATCTGGATTTTCGATTTGGGCTGCAAACGACGTCATTTGGAAACATGAGTTATATTTTCTGATTTGTGATAAAAAAAAACGCTTAAATTCTGACGTAGTTCCAGTAAAGAAAGTCTTCAATGGCTCTGGTGGAGCAGCCAATGGAGGAAGTTTAACTTTTCCGGAGGCGCAACACATTCCCATTGTTTCACCATTGAATTTCAAGGCCTTGCAATAGGGACAAATTTTAGACATAGTCCCGATTTGAACACATCTACTCAAGCTATAATCATCGACTGGGCTGTACCTGAATGCCAGGCGATAACTTTCAGGTTGCTCTGATTCCTCGGCACGCTTTCTTTTCTTACTTTCTCTATCAGCAGCAAGCCTGATTTCTTGCTGCATATGACGGGGACTGCCCGCATATGACGAAGGTAAAATTGTTAATCTTCCAACGTTTGTGGTATTACCGTCATTTACAACTGCATCTCGCAAATGAATGTATTGTTCAGAGCGGAGCTTGGTCTGATTCAGGCGGATATATAGCAAACGTTCTGATTCAATTTTAGCATACATATCAACGACGTATTGGTGAAACAATTGACGGCATTTTAAAATTTAACAATTTTATGCGTATCAGTAGGCATCAAATCGATGGCTGTTTTGAACAGACGCACTCAATTATTATTTTCGTGGAAAAGATGTTGCAATTGGGAAACGATTGTCCTTTCAACGTTGGGAGAAATTTCGCAACGTGCATTCAATTCAGAATTTCTATCACTGATGAAGTACAATTGTAAAAATTTATGATTCTCGCCTGAGAACGGTAGAAGGGACCCTGCTCTATGACAAATTTGCCCTTTTACTTTGAAAGTAGACAAAAATTGATCTGGATTTTCGATTTGGGCTCCAAACGACGTCATTTGGAAACATGAGTTACATATTCTGATTTGTGATAAAATACACTTAGATTCTGACGTAGTTCCAGTAAGGAAAGTCTTCAATGGCTCTGGTGGTGCAGCCAATGGAGGAAGTTTAACTTTTCCTGAGGCGCAACACATTCCCATTGTTTCACCATTGAATTTCAAGGCCTTGCAATAGGGACAAATTTTAGACATAGTCCCGATTTGAACACATCTACTCAAGCTATAATCATCGACTGGGCTGTACCTGAATGCCAGGCGATAACTTTTAGGTTGCTCTGGCTCCTCGGCACGCTAACTTTTCTTACTTTCTCTATCAGCAGCAAGCCTGATTTCTTGCTGTTCTTGTGATTCCTCGGCACGCCTTCTTTTTTCACTTTCTCTTTTAGCAGCAAGTCTGGTTTCATGTTGCTCTGGTAGTTCCTCGGCATGGCTTCTTTTTTCACTTTCTCTTTTAGCAGCAAGTCTGGTTTCATGTTGCTCTGGTAGTTCCTCGGCACGCCTTCTTTTTTCACTTTATCTTTTAGCAGCAAGTCTGGTTTCGCGTTGCTCTGGTAGTTCCTCGGCACGCTTTCTGTTCTTTCTTTCTCTATCAGCCTCAAGCCTGTTTTCTTGCTGTTCTTTTGATTCCTCAGCACGCTTTCTTTTCTTACTTTCTCTATCAGCAGCAAGTTTTTTGGCATAGACTCTTTGAGCATCTTCCTCGGCTGTTGCCATTGTAAGTTCATCAGTCATTTTACAGTTAAACATTAATAGATTTCTCCGTGAACGCATGTCTTAAATACCTTTAATGACGTCACCGTAATAACAAAAATGACGACAACTAACTTCATGACGTCAGTCAACACACAAACATGACGTCACCCGACAGACCCACACACACACAGACAACTTATTTATATATATATAGATAGACTAGCTGTTGGGGTGGCGCTTCGCGCCACCCCAACACCTAGTTGGTGGGGGCGCTTCGCCCCCCCCCCCAAGCCCCCCCGCGCGCGTAAGTCGTTACGCGCCATAATAGTTACGCGCCATTGTAGTGGTGTCCCTATGTCCCACCTGTGAATGTAGATATATATATATATATATATATATATATATATATATATATATATATATATATATATATATATATATATACATATATATATATATATATATATATATATATATATATATATATATATATATACATATATATATGTTTTTAACTACGTAAGACTTCCGAATATACAACATTCTTTGCTGTCCCCTTGTCTGTGCATATAAATAGATTGTCAGGTTTACCGACTCTTGAACATGCAACATATAATGGTCCATGGGAAAAAAATCCGTATTCAGATCTATACCTCATGATTCTAATAATTGCCCTTGAGCTTTGTTGATGGTGATTGCTAATCGACGATTCCCTGTGTCGCCGTCGTCATTTATATATCCCCCTGTGCCCCCCGGCGTCCCCGTTGTAGCTGTGTCCCTGTGTCCCGGTCGTCATTTATATTCCATGTGTCCCGGTCGTCATTTATGTCCCGGTGTCCCAGTCTGTGATTTCTCTTTGAGGGTCCCGGGCTTCATTTATATTCCTTGTGTCCCGGTGTCCCGGTCGTCATTTTTGTCCCGGTCGTCATTTGTGTTCCGGTGTCCCGGTCTGTAATTTCTCTCTGAGTGTCCCGGTCGTCATTTATATTCCCTGTGTCCCGGTCGTCATTTGTGTCCCGGTGCTTTGTTGATGGTGATTGCTAATCGAACATTCCCTGTGTCCCCGTCGTCATATATATATCCCCTTGCGTCCCCGTTGTTGTTGTTTCCCTTTTTCCCGGTCCTTATTTGTGTCCCGGTGTCCCAGTCTGTAATTTCTCTTTGAGTTTCGCGGTCGTCATTTATATTCCCTGTGTCTCGGTGTCCTGGTCGTCGTTTTTGTCCCGGTCGTCATTTGTGTTCCGGTGTCCCGGTCTCTACGGCGTCCCCGTTGTTGTTGTTTCCCTGTGTCCCGGTCGTCATTTGTGTCCCGGTGTCCAAGTCTGTAATTTCTCTTTGAGTGTCGCGGTTGTCATTTATATTCCCTGTGTCCCGGTGTCCCGGTCGTCATTTTTGTTCCGGTGTCCTGGTCTGTAATTTCTCTTTGAGTGTCCTGGTCGTCATTTATATTCCCTGTGTACCGGTCGTCATTTGTGTCCTGGTGCTTTGTTGATAGTGATTTCTAATCGAACATTCCTTGTGTCCCGGTCGCTTTCTCTTTGTGTGTCCCGGTCGTCATTTATATTCCCTACTAGCTAACCCCAATACCTAGTTGGTGGGGGCGCTTCGCTCCCCCCGCGCGCGTAAGTCGTTACGCGCGATATTAGCTACACGCCATTGTAGTTGTGTCCCTGTGTCCCACCTGTGAATATAGATATATATATATATATATATATATATATATATATATATATATATATATATATATATATATATATATATATATACTAGCTGTTGGGGTGGCGCTTCGCGCCACCCCAACACCTAGTTGGTGGGGGCGCTTCGCGACCCCCCCAAGCCCCCCCGCGCGCGACGTCCCGGTGTCCCAGTCTGTGATTTCTATTTGAGTGTCCCGGGCGTCATTTATATTCGTCAGGATATTGTAGGGCATCGTAGCATCGATGAGTTTAAACAATTCTTGTCAACTGATTTTTTCGCCTATAAAGAATATTATCTCGAGGTAAGAACTGATCACCGACCACAACGATTGCCACTTTGTTGATAGTTGCGTATCAGGAGGCATCAATTCGATTGCTGTTTTTAAGCAGAAGCACTAAATTATTATTTTTGTGGAAAAGATGATACATAAATATTTTTGATATTTACATAATAGCTTTAGTGGTTCTGGACTGAAAACTAAATATGCTAATCAAATTGGGAATTGCAATCTTTTAGGTTGAAAAGGCAGATCCATTGGAATCATGAGAATGCGTGGAATAAGAAAAGCCTCACCCTCAAAAGGCCCTGTCAAGATTGTTGCCTCTATTACGTTATAACAGACATAACACGTCATTTGTGTCCCGGTGTCCCGGTCTGTAGTTTCGTTAGTCGACAAACATGACGTCAGACGACAAACAACTTCATGACGACATACAGCTCAATCCTTATAATGACGTCAGTCGACACACAAACATGACGTCAGTCGACGTCATGCTTGGGGGGGCGCGAAGCGCCCCCACCAACTAGGTGTTGGGGTGGCGCGAAGCGCCACCCCAACAGCTAGTATATATATATATATATATATATATATATATATATATATATATATATATATATATATATATATATATATATATATATAAATAGCATATAGTACCGACTCGTGCATATAATTAGATTGTCAGGTTTACCGACTCTTGAACATGCAAAATATAATTGTCCATGGGAAAAACAATCTGTATTCAGAACTATACCTCATTATTCTAATGTTTGCCCTTGAGCTTTGTTGATGGTGATTGCTAATCGAACATTCCCTGTTTCCCCGTCGTCAGTTACATATCCCCCTGTGCCCCCCGGCGTCCCCGTTGTTGTTGTTTCCCTGTGTCCCGGTCGTCATTTGTGTCCTGGTGTCCCGGTCTGTAATTTCTCTTTGAGTGTCCTGATCGTCATTTATATTCCGTGTGTCCCGGTCGTCATTTGTGTCCTGGTGCTTTGTTGATGGTGATTGCTAATCGAACATTCCTTGTGTCCCGGTCGCTTTCTCTTTGAGTGTCCCGGTCGTCATTTATATTCCCTATAGCTGTTGGTTTGGCGCTTCGCGCCACCCCAACACCTAGTTGGTGGGGGCGCTTCGCGCCCCCCCCCAAGCCCCCCGCGCGCGTAAGTCGTTACGCGCCATATTAGTTACGTGCCATTGTAGTTGTGTCCCTGTGTCCCACCTGTGAATATATATATATATATATATATATATATATATATATATATATATATATATATATATATATATATATATAGATCTATACCTCATTATTCTAATGATTGCCCTTGAGCTTTGTTGATGGTGATTGCTAATCGAACATTCCCTGTGTCCCCGTCGTCATTTATATATCCCCCTGTGCCCGTCGGCGTCCCCGTTGTTGTTGTTTCCCTGCGTCCCGGTCGTCATTTGTGTCCCGGTGTCCCAGTCTGTAATTTCTCTTTGAGTGTCGCGGTCGTCATTTATATTCCCTGTGTCCCCGTGTCCCGGTCGTCATTTGTGTTCCAGTCTTCCGGTCTGTCATTTCTCTTTGAGTGTCCTGGTCGTCATTTATATTCCCTGTGTCCCGGTCGTCATTTGTGTCCCGGTGCTTTGTTGATTGCTAATCGAACATTCCTTGTGTCCCGGTCGCTTTTTCCTTGAGTGTCCCGGTCGTCATTTTTATTCCCTATGTCCCGGTGTCCCGGTCGTCATTTGTGTCCCGATATCCCGGTCTGTAATTTCGTCAGTCGACAAACTTGACGTCAGTCGACACACAAACATGACGTGACTCGACACACAGACACACAGGCAACTTATTTATATATATATATATATATATATATATATATATATATATATATATATATATATATATATATATATATATATATAAATAAGTTGTTTGTCAGTCTGTCCGCATATAACGTTTGAATTATTTCATCATATACCAATTCAAAAACGAATATATTCAAGCCGAAGTAGCTGAGTTGGTAAATCGTTATGTTCCAGGTTCTAGGTCCGAGAGGTTCCAGGTTCGAACCTTGGCTTTAGCATTAATACAAAAGAAGAAAAAAAAACAAAAAAGGTAAAAACTACGAAATAAAACTAAAAAGAAAATAGTAAAAAACTAAAAAAGCTAAAAAACTAAAAAAAGGTAAACAACTAAAACCTAAAAAAGAAAAAAAACTGAAAAATAAAACTAAAAAAAAATAAAAATAAAAATAAAAAAAAACTATAAAAGGTAAAAACTACAAAAAAAAACTAAAAAGAAAAAAGAAAAAAAAACTAAAAAAGCTAAAAAAAAGGTAACAACCAGAAAAAAAACAAAAGAAAAAAAGGAAAAAAACTAAGATTTATTTAATCACTAGCTGTTGGGGTGGCGCTTCGCACCACCCCAACACCTAGTTTGTGGGGGCGCTTCGCGCCCCCCAAGACCCCTGCGCGCGTAAGTCGTTACGCGCCATATTAGTTACGTGCCATTGTAGTTGTGTCCCTATGTCCCACTTGTGAATATATATATATATATATATATATATATATATATATATATATATATATATATATATATATATATATATATATATATATATATATATATATATATATATATATATATATATATATATATATATATATATATATATATATATATATATATATATATATATATATATATATATATATATATATATATATATATATATATATATATATATATATATATATATATATATATATATATATATATATATATGTGCCATTGTAGTTGTGTCCCTATGTCCCACCTGTGAATATAGATATATATATATATATATATATATATATATATATATATATATATATATATATATATATATATATATATATATATATATTTATATATATATATATATATATATATATATATATATATATATATATATATATATATATATATATGTATATATATATATATATGTTTTTAACTACGTAAAACTTGCGAATATACAACATTCTTCGCTGTCCCATTGTCTGTGCATATAAATAGATTGTCAGGTTTACCGACTCTTGAACATGCATTATATAATTGTCCATGGGAAAAACAATCCGTATTCAGATCTATACCTCATTATTCTAATGATTGCATTTGAGTTTTGTTGATGGTGATTGCAAATCGAACATTCCCTGTGTCCCCGTCGTCATTTATATATCCCCTTGTGCCCCCCGGCGTCCCCGTTGTAGTTGTATATTCCCTGTATCCCAGTCGTCATTTGTGTCCCGGTGTCCCGGTCTGTAGTGTCATCTTATAATGACGTCATATACAAAGCCTTATATACTTATAATGAGGTCATATGCAAACCCACAAACAAACAAACAAACATGCCTACAAACAACTTATTTTTATATATATAGATATAGTTTCTTTTCTAGTTTTTCTTTTTTAGTTTTGCAGCTTGTTTTATTTTTTAGCTTTTTTTTCTTTTCAGTTTTTTACATTTTTATTTTTTTTCTTTTTTTTCCTGGTAGTACAAGTAAATTGTAGGTTTTTTTCTGGGAAACTGGGCTTATATTTGCTGTTTTGGAAGGTCTAAAGCAGTTCTACAGCTGGTATATGTTTTCTGATTGTCCGAATATCCAATAGAAAAATCCATTTGAAACCAAATAGTTTATTTTAGGTCTAAATTTGTGGTTAGGTGTTGGGGCATTTCCTGGTTTCATATTTTTGCGGGGTTTTAGTATGCTATTCTCCAGATATTTCCAAATATTTTATATAGAAGAAAAAAACATTTATCTTCCAATTTGTTCAACCTCACCCCGTAGAATGAGATGGTCGAACCCGCGCCCAAATTGACTATTTACTCGTTTCTCGTCGCTGGAAGTCAATGATCGAAGACTCGAGAGTATACAGAGGGGCGGACACTGGATCAAAAAGTGGATCCGACCATTTATTACTAAAATCAAAAGTTAGATTCAGACTCAGCTCCAAAAAAGTATCTGCACCTAGACGCATCCTAGGCACAGCGAAACTCAAACTCCCTGAAATCAAAGAGACCTTTATGCTCGAACTTACAAACCGTTTTACGGCGTTGCAAGATAATGACCGAGAATTTAAGACCAATCAAGCAATTTCTGAGACCGAGACAAGTGCTATGACCGAGCAAGAAAATTTTAACCCATCGCTAAATATAGAAAAGCGCTAGATCCGAAATCAAGTTCCGAAATCAAGTGAAAGAGGCAGCTACAGAAATTCTCGGAGTAAGGGACAAAAAACCCAAAAGATGGATTTCTCAGAAGACAATAGAACTCTCTTTAAGGAAGAAACATATGACTGATAACCACTCTGCTTCTTTTAAAGCACTCCGCAAAGAATGTCACAAATCTGCTAAGGCAGACAAACAAGCATATTGGTCTAATGTAGCCTGTGAAATGGAAAAAGCTGTGAAATGATTCACGGAAACTCTACCAGCTCCTAGGAGAATCAACCGGGAAAAAGAAACAAAGATCGACCCCCACGCTACTTAGTAAGGACAACAAGCTTCTCACGAGCAAAGAAGATCGCATCGAACGATGGCGTCCTCACTTCCAGGAGCTTCTTCACCCACCAAAAAATGACCACAGCCAACCCATTCCATCCCACAGCAGTTCCGAGTCACCATCCGTGTATGAGGATTGCAATATCGCCCCTCCAAGCAGAGAAGAAATTATTCATGCCATAAAACTATTAAAAAATAATAAAAGCCCTGGCATTGACGAATTACCAGCTGAACTTCTCAAGGCCCTTCCAGAAGCGGCTATCGACGAGCTCCACAACTTACTCATGGATGTCTGGGTCAACGAATACATTCTTGAAGAGTGGAGGACCTCTATAATAATTCCTATATTTAAGAAAGAGGATCGAGCCGATTGTAAAAATTATAGAGGAATTTCCCTGATACCCATTTCTTCAAAAGTTTTCACAATAATAGTATTAAATAGGTTCAGAAATATTAGAAATGATCGGACGAGGCCAAATCAAGCAGGATTCAGACCTGGTATGGGATGCTGCGATCATATTTTTAGCCTAAGACAAATCCTGGAACACCGCCTTATACACCAGCAGGAAACGATACAAGTCTTTATCGACTTTGTAACGGCTTTTGACTCGGTAAAGCGAATTGCCATCTGGGATGCAATGAGGGATGATGGAGTCCCCGAAAAGATAGTCCGTTTAATTAAGGCTTATTACGTGGGAACGAGGGCATTTATAAGAGCTGACGGAGAAATCTCAAAAGGAATATCAATTGACGAAGGAGTGCGACAGGGTTGTGCTCTATCGCCTATTTTATTTAACTTTGTCATTGACCAGATCATGAAGACTCTTGACAAATAAAAGGTGTGACAATCAGTCCAGCACTATCAATAACAGACCTTGATTACGTCGATGATGTGGATATCTTGGCTGAGTCGATAATAGAAGCACAGCTCATGATAGACGACATTGCTGCTAGATCCCTTGCTACTGGACTAAAGATCAGCCAATCGAAAACAAAGTCGATGCGCACCTCTGGGCTAGATGAAACTCCAATCACATTGAATGGCATCCCAATCGAGGACGCCCAGAATTTCAAATACCTAGGCTCCCTAATAAATCCCAAGGGCGAAGCTCTAAGCAAAATACAAAGCCGCATCTCCGCAGCCTGGGCAGGATTCATCCAGCTTCGGAAGTACCTCTGGTTACGAAATGAAATCTCCCTTCGAACAAAGCTCCGGATATATAACGCTTTGGTCCTCTCTGTGCTTCTTTATGGTTTCGAAACGTGGCCCCTTAGAGCTGGGAAAGCTAATGACCTGAATGTCTTCCACCACAAGTGTCTTCGCTGTATTCTTGGCCTGCGTCTCTCTGACCGTGTCTCTAACGATGTCATCAGAAGAAGATGTGGTGATATACCACTTGTCTCTGATGTTGTCAAAGCAAGACGTCTACAATGGTTCGGGCATACACTGTGCCGACCGGATGACTCGTTCAGCAAACAGTGCTTGAAATGCCAACCCCTTGCGCACTGGAAGAAAAAGCCTGGAGGACAAAAAAGACATGGTTATCAACGGTTAGAGCCGACCTAGAGCCAATGGGAGGTTTCAAGAAGCACGGGCACCGATGGAATAGACAATGGATCCAGTTGGTTGATCCAGAGCAATGGAGAGGCGCATGTCGACAAATTCTGGATGCCACGGTGGGCCTGGACAAGGCTCGAACGTGACCCAAGTACAAGTACAAGTAAGTAAGTAGAATGATTAGCCTGTTCTGGACTTTCCAAATTTACCCTTTCTGTTCACGTTATTTTGAGTTCATAACTTAAGCTTTTTACGACAATCTTACTGGAGATTAACACTATCAATCTGGGGGGATTGTGGGCATTGAAGTATGGTTTATCACTTTTGCTCTTGTACAGTTTGCAATATGGTAGTTTATAAACTCGTTTTATAAGCTTCTTTGTTCCACTGGTGATTTTATTTTTGTTTTATTTGTTTGGGGGGAGAGGGGGAATCTGGTTTGTCTTTGAACAAGGTCTCAGACTGTATGATGTGCACTAAAATGTGGAGTTCACTTCTGGGTGTGACTTGAGACTGTCACAATAGGTATTTCTGAAATATATTTTTCTGTCATTTCTCTGATACTATTTCTTAGTATCAGATACATTCTTTCCTATTGTTGGTGGTGTCAGGGGAAAAATTAATTAAAGCTCCGCCTCCCGGATTAATTATAAGCAAAAAAAGCCGAATCAAAGTTGAAAATTTTTATCAAAGTCGGCAGCCCCCTGGTCACGGCGTCCGGGGCAGCTTTTCCCGATCTTCTCCCCCCCCCTTAAACGGTTCTGACTTTATCTGATGAATCTGAGGAGATTTGTGTTTAGAATTTACATCTGTCATTTTGGACTGAAGTTTAAACTTTATTTTTGGAAACTAATGTTACGGGTTTTTACGCCGCATTTAATTTTCCAAAAGGAAAATATAAGTTATTTTTGAATACTTTTATTTAACTTCTGTTTTTCTAAAAGATTTAAATTAGTTTCGGATGTTTAGGTTAATGTTCAAAGATGGAAGATCCCATCTTATAGAAATCATGGAAACAATATTTCCCCACGTTCAATTGAGTTGAAATTTTGCGCTAGTATCGATTCTCGAAGAATTAATGAATCAGTTATAATCAATTAGGATTAATCAGTGAATTCACCCATTTAATTATATAATTATTTAATTATATAATTGCTCGTTCTTTCGAAGGAGGGGAAGACGTTTTCTTGCTGATCAGCTGGCTGGACGAAAAGCAAATATTGAGTATTTGAAGATCTTTAAAGGTCATTGAATTGTTTGAAAATATATAAGAAAATATCGTTATTAAAATGGTTGAAAGTTAATTACAAGCGTTACGAAGGACTAAAAAGAGTAAAATATGATAAAAACAAGAATTTCACACTAGATAAAAACATTCGTTCTTTCTGCTATAAAATGTTTATTCTTTCATACTAAAACCGATAATTTGTGGTAATTTTGGCAATTATTCCAAGATTTTTATGATCTCCTCCCCTTCTGTTCTCCAATGTGAAGATTAACACCCGGTACGTTTGGTTTTATCACGGGAACTTCAGTACGAATTTATATCTTTTTAAATGCGCCATTTGCGCAGTTTTCGGGACTATCTTTGGCTTGACACATTCTTATATACAAGTGAATACACTCAGGCCAGGGCATTCAATTTCCCAATGGTTTTTATGGCACTTGGTATTAACCAAGTGACATATAGCAATCGCAAATTCTGTCGGTCTGTCTGTCTGTCGGTCCTGGTTTTGCTACTTTAGGCACTTCTAGGTAAGCTAGGACGATGAAATTTGGCAGGCGTATCAGAAACCGTTTTCCCGATTTGACCATCTGGGGGAGGGGAGTGGGGGCCCGTTAATTCGGAAAAAATAGAAAAAATGAAGTATTTTTAACTTACGAACGATCGATCAGATCTTAATGAAATTTGATGTTTAGAAGGATATCGTGTCTCAGAGCTGTTATTTTAAATCCCGACTGTATCTGGTGTCATTGGGGGGAAGGGGGGAGTTGGGAGGGGGAAACCTAAAATCTTGGAAAACACTTAGAGTGGAGGGATCGGGATGAAACTTGGTGAGAAAAATAATCACAAGTCCTAGATATATGATTGACATAACCGGAACGGATCCGCTTTCTTTGGGGTAGTTGGGGGGGGGGTTTAGTTCTGAAAAATTAGAAAAAATGAGGTATTTTTCTCTTACGAACGGGTGATCGGATCTCAATGAAATTTGGTATTTAGAAGGATGTCGTGTTTCAAAGCTCTTACCTTAAATCCCGACCGGATCTGGTGACACTGGAGGGAGTTTGGGGGGACCTAAAATCATGGAAAACGCTTAGATTGGAGGGATCGGGATGAAAATTGGTGGGGAAAATAAGAATAAGTCTTAGATACGTGATTTCCATAATTGGAACGGATCCGCTCTATGGGGGGGGGGGTGAATTCTGAAAAATTAGAAAAAATGACGTATTTTTAGCTTACGAAGGAGTGATCGAATCATCACAAAACTTCAAATTTAGAAGGACCTCGTAACTCAGATCTCATTTTAAATCTCACCCAGATACAGCGTCATCGGGGGGGGGGTAGTTGGGGGGGGACCGGAAATCTTAGAAAATACTTAAAGCGGAGAGATCAGGATTAAACTGAATTGGAAGAATAAAAACCTGTCTAAGATACGTGACTGACATAACCGGACCGGATCTGCTCTCTTTGGTGGAGTTGGGGGGGGGGGGGGGAATTTGTAAAAATGAGGTATTTGTATCTTACGAAAGGGTGACCAGATCTTAATGAAATTTGATATTTAGAAGGATCTTGTGCTTTAAAGCTCTAATTTGAAATTCCGACCAGTTCCTGTGCCATTGGGGGGAGTTGGAGGGGAAAACTGGAATTCTTGGAAAACGTGAAAATTGGGGTATATTTATCTTATGAATAGGTGATCGGATCTTAATTAAATTAAATAAAAAAAACAAGTTTTTTTAACTGAAAGTAAGGAGCGACATTAAAACTTAAAACGACCAGAAATTACTTCGTATATGAAAGAGGCTGCTTCCTCATCAACGCCTCGCTCTTTACGCTAAAGTTTGACTCTTTCTCTCAATTCTTCTTTTTAAAACAGTAAAAAACTTAAGCGTAAAAAGCGGGGCGTTGATGAGGAAGCAGCCTCTTTCATATACGAAGTAGTTTCTGGTCGTTTTAAGTTTTAATGTCGCTCGTTACTTTCAGTTAAAAAAACTTGTTTTTTTTATTTAATTTCTGGACGTTTTTGAATCAATGCATGTTTTGATTTTGGCTCTCCGCAGAGGAATAATTAAAACAAAATTTGCATTTTTTTTTTTTGGCTAAATGGCTTTCTCATAATTTTGATCGAATGATTTTGAGAAAAAAAGAGCGGGGGAGGAAGCCTAGTTGCCCTCCGGTTTTTTGGTTAATTAAAAAGGCAACTAGAATTTTTGATTTTTTACGAATATTTTTATTAGTAAAAGATTTACGTAACTCATAAATTAGCTTAAGTAAAGAACTTTTGTATTCTCATATTTTTATTACATATATGAGGGGGTTCCCCCCTTGTCAGATCCTCGCTCTTTACATTAAAGCTTAAATTTTGTCCCAATTCATTAAGAATGACCCCAGAATCACTAAAGCTGTAGAATAAATAGTTGAAATTACTAAAACTACTTTAGCGTAAAGAGCGAGGTATTAGGAGGAGGTGAGCCCCTCAAATGGGTAATAATTTCTGTTTGTTTTAAGTTTTAATGCTGCTCCTTACTTCCAGCTGAAAGAACTTTTTCATATTTATTTTTTCATTTTTTTTAAATAATGCTAGTAAATCCTGCGCTCCCTTCATGGAGATTTTCTTCCGCCATGACAAACTATCGATGGAAAGTTCCCCCAGCATATCCCCCTCTTCTCAACCCCTCCCCCAACCAGAAAAATCCTCCTGAAAACGCCTGTACACTTCCCAATAACCATTACTATATGTAAGCACTGGTCAAAGTTTGTAACTTGTTGCCCCTCCCACGGGGACTGTGGGGGAGTAAGTCGTCCCCAAAGACATAGTTATAAGGTTTTTCGACTACGCTGAATAAAATGGCTATCTCAGAATTTTGATTTGTTGACTTTGGTAAAATAATTAGTTTGGGAGGGGGCCTAGGTGCCCTCCAATTTTTTTGGTCACTTAAAAAGGGCACTAGAACTTTTCATTTCCGTTAAAATGAGCCCTCTTGCAACATTCTAGGACAACTGGGTCGATACGACCACCCCTGGGAAAAAGAAAAAAAAAACAAAAAAACAAATAAACACGCATCCGTGATCTGCCTTCTGGCAAAAAATACAAAATTCCACATTTTTGTAGATAGGAGCTTGAAACTTCTACAGTAGGGTTCTCTGATACGGTGAATCTGATGGTGTGATTTTCGTAAAGATTCTATGACTTCTAGGGGGCGTTTCCCCCTATTTTCTAAAATAACGCAAATTTTCTCAGGCTCGTAACTTTTGCTGGGTAGGACTAAACTTGATGAAACTTATATATTTAAAATCAGCATTAAAATGCGATTATTTTGATGTATGTATTGGCATCAAAATTCTATTTTTTAGAGTTTTGGTTACTATTGAGCCGGGTCGCTCCTTACTACAGTTCGTTACCACGAACTGTTTGATTTGATATTTAGAAGGAATTCATGTCTCAGAGCTCTTATTTCAAATCCCGACCAGATCTTTTGACATTGGGGGGAGTTGGACGGGGAAATCTTGGAAAACACTTGGAGTGGAGGAATCGGGATGAGGCTTGGTGGATAGAATAAGCAAATGTCCTTGATACGTGATTGACGTAACCGTACTGAATTCGCTCTCTTTGGGGGAGTTGGGGGGAGGCGATCAGTGATTTGGCGAGTTTGGTGCTTCTGGACGTGCTAGGACGATGAAAATTGGTAGGCGTGTCAGGGACCTGCACAAATTGACTTGATAAAGTCGTTTTCGCAGATTCGACCATCTGGTGGGCTAAAGGGAGACGAAAAATTTGAAAAAATCAGGTATTTATAACTTACGAGTGGTTGATCAGATCTTATTGAATTTTGATATTTAGAAGGACATCGTGACTCAGAGCTCTTATTTTAAATCCTGACCGACATTAAGCCTCTGATTTTCCTTTTAAATCCATCTATTGATTCTTAGTATTTTGTTAGAGCTCATACCATATGAGTTCTTGGCTCTTGGCTCTTCCGACCTCGTCACTAGTAAAGGGGACGTAGTGTTTCTTACAAAAGCAAAACAACATCTCATAATTTTTTTAAAAGGTATGCTAGATTTCTATTTCACTGCATGTATAGGGAAGAAGTATTTATTTATTTGTGTCAAAATCAAGCAGTATAAAATAGAAGTAAATAAAGTTGCAAAACACTCCAATAGACAAACAAAGCAGTGATTTACGGAAAAGAAAGCAATACAAAAGGCAAAAAAATAACTGAATATAACGGAAAACAAATAAAACCATGAGTGTTTATTCAAAGCTGGAAAAGGGGAAAGGTTACAGATAGAGGGCATTTTCCAGACTAGTGCTAGACTAATATATTTCTAATATTATACTAATATCTTCTTACTAATACTGCTTGAATATTTAAAATGGCCTTCATATTACCTGAATATATACCATATAGTGTAATAAAAAAACTATTACAAGACGTGAGGAAGTAGACACCCACCACAACGATTGAAGTAACCGTAATCATTTAATCAAACAGTTCGTGGTAACGAACTGTAGTAAGGAGCGACCCGGCTCAATAGAAACCAAAACTCTAAAAAATGGAATTTTGATACCAATAGCTACATCAAAAGAATCGCATTTAGTGCTGATTTTAAGTATATAAGTTTCATCAAGTTTAGTCTTACGCATCAAAAGTTACGAGCCTGAGAAAATTTGCGTTTTTTTAGAAAATAGAGGGAAACACCCCCTAAAAGTCATAGAATCTTAATGAAATCAGATTCAGATTACACCATCAGATTCTGCGTATCAGAGAAGCCTACTGTAGAAGTTTCAAGCTCCTATCTACAAAATTGTGGAAATTTGTATTTTTTGCCAGAAGGCAGATAACGGATGCGTGTTTATTTGTTTTTTTTTTCCAGGGGTGATCGTATCGACCCAGTTGTCCTAGAATATTGTGAGAGGGCTCTCATTCTAACGGAAATAAAAAGTTCTAGTGCCCTTTTTAAGTGACCAGAAAAATTGGAGGGCACCTAGGCCCCCTCCCACGCTAATTATTTTCCCAAAGTCAACGGATCAAAATTCTAAGATAGCCATTTTATTCAACGTAGTCGAAAAACCTTATAACTATGTCTTTGGAGACGACTTACTCCTCCACAGTCCCCGTTGGAGGGGCTACAACTTACAAACTTTCACCAGTGCTTACATATAGTAATGGCTATTGGGAAGTGTACAGGCGTTTTCAGGAGGATTTTTTGGGTTTTTTTTTTGGGGGGGGGGTTGAGAACAGGGGGATATACTGGAGGAACTTTCCATCGAGGAATTTGTCATGGGGGAAGAAAATTTCCATGAAGGGAGCGCAGGGTTTACTAGCATTATTTAAAAAAAAACAATGAAAAAATAAATATGAAAAAGTTTTTTTCAGCTGGAAGTAAGGAGCAGCTTTAAAACTTAAAACGAACAGAAATTATTACTCATATGAGGGGCTCACCTCCTCCTAATACCTCGCTCTTTACGCTAAAGTATTTTTAGTAATGTCAACTATTTATTCTACGGCTTTTGTGATTCAGGGGTCATTCTTAATGAATTGGGATAAAATTTAAGATTTAGTGTAAAGAGAGAGGTACTGACGAGGGGGCGAACCCTCTCGTATGTCTAATAAAAAGATAAGAATAAAAAATTCTTTACGTAAGCTAATTTATAAGATACGTATATCTCTTACTAATAAAAAGATTCGTAAAAAATTAAAAGTTCTAGTTGCCTTTTTAATTAACCAAACAATTAGAGGGCAACTAGGCTTCCTCCCCCGCTCTTTTTTTCTCAAAATCATTCGATCAAAATTATGAGAAAGCCATTTGGCCAAAAAAAAAATAAAAAAATGCAAATTTCGTTTTAATTATTCCTCTGCGGAGAGCCAAAATCAAAACATGCATTGATTCAAAAACGTTCAGAAATTAAATAAAAAAAACAAGTTTTTTCAACTGAAAGTAAGGAGCAACATTAAAACTTAAAACGAACAGAAATTTCTTCGTAAATGAAAGGGGCTGCTTCCTCATCAACGCCCCACTCTTTACGCTAAAGTTTTTTACTGTTTTAAAAAGAAGAGTTGAGAGAAAGAGTCAAACTTTAGCGTAAAGAGCGGGGCGTTGATGAGGAAGCAGCCCCTTTCATATACGAAGTGATTTCTGTTCGTTTTAAGTTTTAATGTCGCTCCTTACTTTCAGTTGAAAAAACTTGTTTTTTATTTAATCAGCTTAAAGAAGCAGACCTAGATAGCAGATTCGGCCTCTCCAAATGCCTTAGCAAACCTTCGCTGGTGGCACGAAAGAAAATGAGAGCTTAGAGCTCATATGGTACTAGTGACGAGGTCGGAAGAGCCAAGAGCCAAGAACTCATATGGTATGAGCTCTAGCAAAATTCTAAGAATCAATAGATTGCTTTAAAAGGAAAATCAGAGGCTTAATGCCGGTCGGGATTTAAAATAAGAGCTCTGGAGTCACGAGGTCCTTCTCAATATCAAAATTCATTAAGATCCGATCACCCATTCGTAAGATACCTCGGTTTTCCAAGAATTCGGGTTTCCCCCTCCAACTCCGATCACTGTCACCGGATCTGGTCGGGATTTAAAATGAGAGTTCTAAAGCACAAGATCCTTCTAGATATCAAATTTCATTAAGATCTGATCACCCGTTCGTAAGTTACAAATACCTCATTTTTCTAATTTTTCCGGGTTACTCCCCTCCCCAACTCCCCCAAAGAGAGTGGATCTGTTCCGTCTATGTCAATCACTTATCTAGGACTTGTGCTTATTTTTCCCACAAAGTTTCATCCCAATCCCTCCACTCTAAGCGTTTCCCAAGATTTTAGGTTCTCCCCTCAATTCCCCCCAATGTCACCAGATCCATTCGGGATTTAAAATAAGAGCTCTGAGACAGGATATCCTTCCAAACTTCAAATTTCATTAAGATCCGATCACTCTTTCGTAAGTTAAAAATACCTCATTTTTTCTAATTTTTCAGAATTAACACCCCCCCCCCCAAACTCCCCCAAACAGAGCAGATCCGTTCCGGTTATGTCAATCATGTATCTATGACTTCTGCTTATTTTTCCCACCAAGTTTCACTCTAAGCGTTTTCCAAGATTTTATATTCCCCCCAGTGTCACCGGATATGTTTGGGATTTTAAATAAGAGCTCTGAGACACAATATTCTTCCAAATATCAAATTTTATTAAGATCCAATCACCCGTTCATAAGTTAAAAATACTTAATTCTTTCTATTTTTCGAATTAATCCCCCCCCCCAGATGGTCAAATCGGGAAAAAGACTATAAGTAATTTAATCTGGTCCGGTCTCTGATACGCCTGCCAAGTTTCATCGTCCTAGCTTACCTGGAAGTGCCTAAAGTAGCAAAACAGGGACAGACAGACAGACCGACAGAATTTGCGATCGCTATATGTCACTTGGTTAATACCAAGTGCCATAAAAACGCAATGAGATTGCGAAAACGTATCATAACCACAGTCTATTGTATATTAGTGCATCCATGATTGTGACTTGGTACCCAATTTTCTACAAAGAAAAATATTTTGAGGCGGAAATGAATCATGGAATATGTTTTAGTCATAAACACAATGCTTTGCATAGCCGTTCCAACAGGAAGACCGGAAAAACTTTCGTATTGAGTAGGCTAATAATTTTTTTTAAGAAAAATTACCTAAAATTTGTAATTGTCATGTGCAGTTTTCATTTCCGAATTGCAGTCCCTTGTATCTGAAAGATGTTTCTATCTCCTACATTTTGAAAGCTACGGCTGTGATCACAGGGGAAACAGCAACGAAGGCAGAAGTGCCGCTCTGCATCACATCTGCTGCTATGTATATGTGCAAACAGTCAACATTTTTGGGGGAGAGAAACAGACCTCTATTCCCTTCTGTATGCAATTTTGCTGCTATTCTGCATTTTGTTATTTTATCTTTTTTTGTGTCTTTTTTGTGTTTTTATTTTTTTACTTTTTTTTAAGAAATGACACGACTGCTTTTCAAGGAATATCCAGAAAAATACGGCCCGATATTTCGTTTTTGGACTGCCTTCATTCCTAGAATAGGCCTTTGTAGTGCCAGACATGTGGAGGTAAGTTCAATTTTATTGTCTAATTCTTCACTTGCGTTTTATTTTCTTTATTACGACTTTATTATTATTATTATTTATTGAAAACCCGTCTTTGTACAAAAAAAAATGATGGAGCACTGCAAAGAGAAAGAAAAAACAAACAAAACACCTGCAAAATATCCTTCATTCCTAGAATAGGAATCACTATAGGTGATTCCTATCGCCTATAGAAATTCTATAGGAATCACTGTAGGAATCACTATAGGAATCACTAATAGGAATTCCTAGAATCACTATACAACTGTGACAAGGTTCAAGAACTTAACTATAGTTCAGGAAGTTGGCTCCAAGCCAATTTCTCGAAATCTTGTTGTGTTTCTCCGTAAGTTACATGACAACAAAGTTTCAATGAATTTCCTGTTAAGCTTTGATCAAAATTTTCAAAATTATTTCTAAGAAAAGACGGAGCACTGCAAAGAGAAAGAAAACAAGAGCTCATATGGCTCTTGTGACGAGGTTGGAAGAGCCAAGAGCTCATATGGCATGAGCTCTAGCAAAATTCTAAGAATCAATAGATTGATTTAAAAGTAAAATCATAGGCTTAATGCCGGTCGGGATTTAAGATAAGAGCTCTGAGACACAAAGTCCTTCTAAATATCAAAAATTCATTAAGATCCGATCACCCACTCTTAAGTTAAAAATACCTCATTTTTTCTAATTTTTCTCTCCTTTCAACCCCCCTCCCAGATGGTCGAATCGGGGAAAACAACTTTATCAAGTCAATTTGTGCAGGTCCCTGACACGCCTATTAATTTCCATCGTCCTAGCACATCCAGAAGCACCAAACTTGCCAAAACACTGACCCCTCCTAACTCCCCCAAAGAGAGTGGATCCAGTCCGGTTATGTCAATCACGTATCTACGACATTTGCTTATTCTACCCACCAAGTTTCATCCCGATCTCTCCACTTTAAGCGTTTTTAAAAATTTCTGGTCCCCCTACCAACTCCCCTCAATGTCACCAGATCTGGTCGGGAGTTAAAATAAGAGCTCTGAGACATGAGTTCCTTCTAAATATCAAATTTCATGAAGATCCCGTCACCCGTTCTTAAGTTAAAAATACCTCAATTTTTCTAATTTTTCCGAATTAACACCCCAACTCCCCCAACGAGATCGGATCCGTTCCAATTATGTCAATCACGTATCTAGAACTTTTGCTTAATCTTCCCATCTGAGACATAAGATCTTTCTATATATCAAGTTTCATGAAGATTGGATCACCCATTCGTAAGATAACGAAACCTCAATTTTCACGTTTTTCAAGATTTCCAGTTTCCCCTCCAACTCCCCCAATGTCACCGGATTTAGTCGTATTTAGGATTTGTGCCTATTTTTCCCACCAAGTTTCATCCCGATCCCTCTACTCTAAGTCTTTTTCAAGATTTCCGGTCTCCCCCCTCCATCTCCCCCCCCCCGAAATGACACTGGATCTTGTCGGGATTTAAAATAAGAGATCAGAGTTACGAGCTCCTTCTAAATATGAAATTTCATTAAGATCCGATCACTCCTTCGTAAGTTAAAAATACCTCATTTTTTCTAATTTTCATAATTAACCCTCCCCCCAGCTCCCCCAAAGAGAGCGGATCCTTTCGGCTATGTCAATCACGCATCTAGGACTTGTGCTTATTTTTTCCACCAAGCATCAATCCTGATCCCTCCGCTCTAAGCGTTTATCAAGATTTTAGGTTTCCCCCTCCAACTCCCCCCAATGTCACCGGATCCGGTCGGGATTTAAAATAAGACGTCTGAGACACGATATCCTTCTAAATATCAAGTTTCATTAAGATCTAGTCACCCGTTCGTAAGTTAAAAATACCTCATTTTTTCTAATTTTTCCGAATTAACCGTCCCGTCCCCACCCTCCAGATGGTCAAGTCGGGGAAACGACTATGTCTAATTTAACCTGGTCTGGTCCGTGATACGCCTGCCAAATTTCATCGTCTTAGCTTATCTGGAAGTGCCTAAACTAGCAAAACCGGGACAGACCGACCGACAGAATTTGCGATCGCAATATGTTCCTTGGTTAATATCAAGTGCCATAAAAACAAACAAAGCACTCGCAAAGTATCACTGCACTGCAAAGTTCAATTTTATTCTCCAATTCTTTACTTTCGTTTTCTTTTTTCTATTGCAGTTTTTTTATTATTATTATTTATTGAAAACCCGTCTTTGTACAAAAAGAAAATGATGGAGCACTGCAAAGAAAAAGAAAAAACTAGCTTGTCTCGAAATCTTGTGGTCGTGTTTCTCTGTAAGTTCAGCAACAGCTATAGTAGGATCTGCTATGTGAAGACTGTTGATGAGTTTTGAACTGCGTGTCCAAATTGGATATCCCAGTAGGTATTTTGCGAAACGGAAATAAGTGGAGCGGATCTTCAATTTATCAACATTTGTAAGAATCTTCCAGAAGGGTTCAATGTAGAGGATATGGCGGAGAGCAAAAGCGCTGTACAGCGTTGCGAGATAGCTGCGATTTAAACGAAGCTTAGTAGAGACTATGGATGCCTAGGCAGCCGATATGCGGCGTTTGATGACTTCTGTTTAGAGGTAACGAGCATGAGAAATGGTATTTCCAATGGGAATACCAAGATAAACAAGTTGGTCAGACAGGCAGATCTTTGAATTCCCAAGCACAATTTTACAAGGAAGTGGACCTTTCCAGTTAAAAAGCACGACGTCGGACTTTGCGGCGTTAAATTGAAGACCAGATTTTTAAATATTCTGCTTGTAGTTTTTGGAAATTTTCAAAAATTTTGCCCAAAGCTCGGCTAATGTTAAAAATGTCATCAGCATAAGTGACTAAGGAGATATTGAGGCCAAAAAGAACGTGTGACATCTCACACTGGTCCTGAGCTTCGAGGACCTGATTATTGAAATAACAGGGTAAGGCAATTGCGCCTTGCCTGGCTCCTCTCTTAACTGGTATAATTCTATCCAGTGGCCTTACCATTTCGTTTTGCTTAAGAGGGATTTTAAGACGGACTCTTAGCTTAGCATACATATCCCTTTGAGATCTAATTATTGCCGGATTTGCTCCTCTTTTAACATCCCTTAAAAGCAAAAGGGGTTGGATCGGGGAGTCAAGGGTATGGCGAATATCATGACTGGCCAAGGCGAGTGAACTACCTGTACCTGAAGCATCGAGCAGAGCATTAGCAACAACTGCAAGGGCGTCTACTCATCCAGTGCCATGTTGAAAGCCAAATTGATGTGGAAGCGTGTAACATTTTTCTTCGAGCTCTTTTATAAACAGTAGTTCATAAAGCTTGCATTAACTGGTTGAAACACTTTTGGGCCTGAAAGATGAGCATTGATTGGAGGTTTTTCGCTTTTTTGGAATAGGAGATAGATCTCCCACGCATAATTTTGACGGAATCATGCCTTGTGTAAATATCACCTGAAGCAGTAACGTGAGATGTTCTAAAAGCACATGACCATCATTTTAATATGTGGGGCGTGAATTCTATCTATGCCTTGAGACATCTTTGGCTTAAGGCGCATAATAGCATCAGCCACAGACGTTACAGATACACTAAAATCAGAGTCAGAGAATGCATACAAAAATTAATCAAGCTCTTCAGAATATTTGTGTTTAAGCTGGGGGTCTGGTGGAGACAATTCGACCTCATAGAAAAAATACCACTCAGATAGATGAACATCAGCAGCGAAAAGGGAGGTTTCGGGGATCCTTGAACGGAGTGTCTACCAAAGGAAATGAGGGTTGTCTTTGATTTTCTGTGATGACACTGTAATTTTCTGTAATTACAGATTTGTGTAAAATGATTTTCTGTAATTTTCTTGAGGTGGTTTTGAAGTTTCTTGGCAAACTTTTCCTTTGTTGCAATGCGAATGGAATTAACAGGACCGGATCTTGGTCGGTCGTATTCAATCCATAGATGCTGCCAAAACTGTGTTTTATGTATATAAAATGCATTTCTATAAGATAAAATAGTTGCTTGCTGAGAATTTATTTTGCTTCAAGCAATAAAAGTCCAGTTTTATTGACAGCAAAGTGCAAAATCAAAATTTAAAAGAGAAGAAACTGCCCGGAATAGCAGAGAACCACTGTAACCATTTGCTAGAAATACCACCACATAATTTAGTTTTGATGATTTAGGTTCCTTTGGAGGTAAATTCAAATCTATTGAGATTTTCTGTTGTTACTATCCTTTTGTTTTTCCTATTTTGGTATTTTATAATTATTTTTAATCTGTAACATGACATTCTTTAAATACCAGCTTTGATAAAAACCAAGCGATATTTTTGAAGTATTTATTTAAGCACATTCGATTGTGAATTTATATATTGCAAAAGTAGCCTCATGTTTGTTATTGACAAGCCAGTGGTGCCAATTCACCAAAAACATAACCTTTAGGGGAATTGGTACTATGCATTCAATGTGGGATTAATTTATTAATAATAAATCTTACTTTAATATCTAGGACGGGGGAGGTAAATTTGTCATTTTTATTTTATTTTCTGTGCAAGCACCGAAAAACGTATTTCTCAGTGAAAGCATCCAAAAAAGGTGTTTTTTTTTAATTTAGGGGTGGCACAGCCTCCTAATTGACGCCGCTGTAATTGACAGCCTCCTAATTGACGCCGCTAAGATGTATGCTTGTTTTTTTTTCGTTTTTTTTTAGATCTAGGGCAGTCATTCTGTGATTCTGAGAATATCTGATGATCGATACATAATTTTTTAAGAGTTAAAATCAGTCAAGAGCGCCAAAACATGTTTTTTTTTATGAATTGTGCTCTTTGGATAATATGGGACCCTTCCCCTGGGGCTGGACGTTTACTGTTGCTTTCGGGGGCTGTTTTGGAACCTTTTGACCATTCTGTTCAAATGTTAGTTTTAAATGTTGATCCGTTGCCACCTGAGGCACCTGGGGCACCTTAGGTGCTGAAAAGGTGAAAAATTACCTTTGAATCAGTTTTGGCTCTTAAAAAGAACGTTTCAATTCAGAATGTGGGATTGAATGAGCCTTTAATAAAGTTTCTACGACCATCCCTGTTATGTAGCTGTACCGATAAAAAAAAGAAGATCCCATCGAAAGTCACGATGCATAAACCTGTTTTGTAATTTTTACAATTTTGAAATTAGTCTGCCAAAAAGCAAATTATTCGTAGTATTTTGAAAATTTCTCAAGGGTTGAGCACGGTCTAAATGTAACTGTATCTTGGAATTTTTGGGCTATGGAGTAGTGACCGCATTGTGGATTCCACAACACACATATCCCTGGATTCCATAAGACACATATCCCTGGATTCCATGGGAGCCCTATCCCGTCATTCTGACGACAGTCAGCAGGTTTGTGTTACGTCATAGGGAATGTTTTCTAAGAGACGCAGGTGCATGTTACGTAATAGGGGATGTTTTTTCTATGACTGTTATGCTTGAAAACCGTAAGTGTGTGAGGGAAATCTTCAGAGGGCTCGCTAAATAAAGATTTCTTTAGTTTTTACCTAATAGTTTCCTTTTAAAACAAAAGCTAAGAGCTCATATGGCACTTGTGACGAGGTTGGAACCTAAAAATAGACTCGGTACTAGAGTTATCGATTTCGTCGTCCTAGGACGTCAAGCAGCACCGAACTCGCCAAAGCACTAGAAATCCCTCCAATTTCCTCAGAGATCGGATCCGGTCCGCTTATGTCAATCACGTATGTATAACTTGTACCTATTCTCGAACTCGCACAAGTACTAGAAATCCCCTCAACACCCCCAAAGAGAGCCAATCCAGTCCGGTTATGTCAATGACGTATCAAGAACTTTTGCTTATTCTTCCCATCGAGTTTTATCTCGATCTCTCCACTCTTAAGAGTTTTCCAAGATTTTCGATTTTCAAGATTTCCGTCTCCACCCTCCAATCCCTTTGTCCCGAATTGAAAATAGAGCATCTGAGACATAAGATCTTTCTATATATGAAGTTTCATTAAGATCCGATCATCCATTCGTAAAATAGACATACCTCCATCATCATGATTTCCCCTCCCTCCAGCCCCCAGGTGGTTGAATCTGGAAAACGACTGTTATCAAGTCAGTTTGGGCAGGTCCCTGACACGCCTACTAATTTTCATCGTCCTAGAACGTCCAGAAGTACCGAACTCGCCAAAGCACTGGAAATCTCACACACCCGCCAGTCCCCCAATGAGAGCGGATCTGGCCCGGATTTTCCAATTATGTATCTAGGACTTGTGCTTATTCTGCCGACCATGATTCGTCCCGATCTCTCCACTGTAAGTGTTTTTCAAGATTTCCGGTTTCCCCCTCCAACTCCCCCCAATGTCACCGGATCCGGTCGGGATTTAAAATAAGAGCTATTTTTCTAACTTTTCCGAAGTACCCCCCCCCTTCCAACTCCCCCAGACGGAGCAATCTGGTTATGTCAATCACATATCTACGACTTAAGCTTATTCTTCCCATCAAGTATCATCACGATCTCTCCACTCCAAGCGTTTTCCAAGATTTTCGGTTTCCTCCTCCTACTCCCCGCAGTGTCACCGGATCTGGTCAGGATTTAAAAGAAGATTTCTGAGACACGAGGTCTTTCTAAATGTCAAATTTCATTAAGATCCAATCGCCCGTTCGTAAGTTAAAAATACCTCATTTTTTTTCTAATTTTTCCAAATTACCAAATTATGTCCCGCCAACTCCCCCAAAGAGATCGGATCCGGTCTGGCTATGTCAATCACGTATCTAAGACTTGTGCTTATTCTTCCCACCAAGTTTCATCCCGATCTCTCCACTAACTGTTTTCCAAGATTTCCGATCCCCCTCCCAACTCCCCCCAATGACACTGGATCCCGTCGGGATTCTAAATAAGAGGTCTGAGTTACGAGATTCTTCTAAATATCAAATTTCATTAAGGTCCTATCCGTCGTTCGTAAGTTACAAATACCCCATTTTTTCTAATTTTTCTGAATTAACCGAATTACCCCCCCCCCCAACTCCCCCGAAGTGAGCGGATCCGTTCCGGTTATTTCAGTCACGTATCTAGGGCTTGTGCATATTTTTCTGACCAAGTTTTATCCCGATCTCTGCACTCTAAGCTTTTTCCAAGATTTCAGCTTTCCCCCTCCAACTCCACCCAATGTCACCGGATCTAGTTGGGATTTAAAATAAGAGCCCTGAGAAACGATATCCTTCTAAATATCAAGTTTCATTAAGATCTGATTACCCATTCGTAAGTTAAAAATACCTCATTTTTCAAATTTTTCCGATTAACCGTTCCCCCACTCCCCCCAGATGTTCGAATCGGGGACAAGACCATTTTTAGTTTAATTTGGTCTGATCCCTGATACGCCTGCCAAATTTAATCGTTATAGTTTATCTTGAAGTGCCCAAATTAGCAAAACCGGGACAGACAGACAGAAATTGCGATTGCTATATGTCACTAGATAAATGGCACCAAGTGCCATAAAAAACCTGTGAGGACCAATGCTTGTTTACTTCAGGATTTATAAGATTTTGAATTAAAAGAGAGTCCTTAAAAAAACCTTCAGGGGCTCCTTTACCCTAGGTTTATAAGATTATTCTTTAAAAAACCTCCAGGGCTTTTTTACCTCAGGATTTCTATGATTATTCTTTAAAAACATTCAGGGCTTCTTTACCCCAGCATTTCTAAGATTGTTCTTTAAAAAACCTTCAGGGCTTCTTTACCCCAGAATCTCCTTGGGTTTTACGTAATAGTGTCTTTTTAAAAAACCTGTCAGGGTCAGGTCTTGTTTACTTCAGAATTTCTGAAGATTGTTACACAATAGAGTCTTTAAAAAACCTACAGGGGCTTCTTTACCCCAGGATTTCTTCGAGTTTTCTTTAAATAAGCCTCCAGACGCTTCCTTAATCCAGGATTCTCAAGATTGTTTTTTAAAAACCCTTCCGGTCCCCCACCAAATCGTGATTTCCTTGGTTTTTATGATTAAAGACCTTCAGACCCCCATCGAATCTGGATTTCCTTTAAGAACCTTAAGGGGGCCACCCCTTCAATTAAAGGGCATGGTCCATATATCATCCCAATATACTCATGCTTAACCGCCATTTCGTGCTAGCAAATTAACAGCCATTTTCTATGGGGAGAACCGTTATAGAGACTATTGATTTTATGGAACAAAGGATTCGCGTTATTTCCCGGAAAACGGAAACGTCATCGGCTACTCTTCTAACGGGGAACCGAGTAATTCCATTGTTCCTGGGAGGGGGGGTATAAAACGGTCATTAGAACGGGAATTTTATTAGTCTTACATAAGATCTTGAACGTGTCATATTCTAAAATGTATTCTCAAAGAAATTTGAAAAAGGATTGGACATCTGCTTATATGCTGGTGATTCTGTCTTACTGTATATCACATCAACCAAATTTGAGTTACTATAACTCACTTAATTAGATAAACATATAACCCCCCCATAAAATTTTTATAACTATTAGAATAACCTTTTTTTCGCTAAATTCATTAAAAGTGCTTTCAAGCTGGTTGGTAAAAAAGGCATAAGCTGGGTTAAACCCTTAATGATGTAAAAGCCATATTTTCTTCAAAAGGGGGCTAGGAAAATGAGACGAATCTACTGGTTAACGTTCACCCTGAGAAGGTATTTTGAGGTGCGTACCAAATTTATTTTGTCACTTTTTTAAGGAAAGAACTGTAAATCAATGTGTCCTCATTTGTGGTCTGAATATCAAATTCTTGGCCTAGATTTGATGTACTAAAATTCTCAGACGGGTGAATAATGGAATATTTTTAAAATGTTTCTTTTATTCTCGTGAAAGCTATTTAAATGACAATTTAAGTTGGAGAGGGGAAGGCTTTCTGGCAATGATTATAAAGGGGGAGGGTCTGTTTAAATATTAAATTTAAACGACGTTGTATAAACCATTTATAGCTTTATTATAGCAACAATAAGAACAAAAAATTTTATTGAGGAAGTAAAAATACTTTATTGTATTTGATTCTATTTTTGATTAATTGAATCCTTTACTTTTTTTGAAAAAGTCTCTTAATATCATCGCGATAGCGGTAGAACTATGGCTTTCTAGCATCAATATAGAAGGGGTTGGGTTTAATAGGGGCAAGCTATGTTTTTCGCCACTTAAGATGTAGTTTTTCACTTCACGGAAAAACAAAGATTTCATGTGTTTTAAGGGAAATTTTGACCCCCCCTAAAAAAGAAAGTGAGGATTATGCAAAGCAGGGAGAATGCTGCCCCTTCAAGACCTTCAGTCATCATGTATACCGGCCCATCACCGCCCTCCCTACAAGGCAAGAATGTCCCCGTCCTACACGGTCAGGATCTAGGGCCCTCTTTCCTCTGCATGCAAGAGACAAATGATAGCCCACCGCCCCCCTAAGCCCCATGAGACTCAAGCTGCGGGGTCTTCTATGCTCAACATCCCGATCTAAATATAAGTGTACATTTATTGATTCAAGTGTACATTTAAGTTTTTCTCGAAAAACTTACCGCTTTTTCTAGCTAATGTATATTCTTGTTCAGCCTAATACTTTAATCCTGTTCAGACTAATACTTTATTCAGCAAGAACCTGAAATAGGAGGACAATGAAAGAACCCTTTTTTGCCACCACCGAGAGAGAGAGGGGGTTAATGCTATTGCCCCATCCTAAAAATAAACTATTCTTTGAAGAGCATTCGTTAAAAACTAAATTTTTCTGAAAACTATTAAGAATATTAATTTTACCCCCATCTTTAAAAAGTAACGCATTCCTTTTAGTTTACTATAGGAATTTTTTCAAAGTTTTGAAGACCCTCTCGGTCCTAAAGGAAATGGACTTTTCACCATGCTTTTAGCTATTGTTAGTGTTTTGAAAATAAGGTGTTTTTCAAGATCATGCATTTTACTGTGAAAAAATTTGCGTTCTAGGAAGGACTTTTGAGTGGCGTACCCAATAGAATTTTTTTCAATTTATTAATGGGGGGAAAATATCACTAGAGTTTTGCGGGGAGACCCCAGGGAAATAACTAAAAATAAGACATTCTTTACAGGATAATAACTAAAATCATCTTGCCTGAATCAAACCCCGATAATGGATACCAAAACCCCCTCAGCAAGTTTTGAAGACTCTTTAAGACATTATAATATCTGAAACATAAAGAAGGGAAACATATGTGGTAATTTCTGGTCATTAAATTTATAGCTCATAGTGTGGTGGGCTACGGACCCGAAAGGTACTTGTATGGAATAATTTTTGGTAATTAAATTGCTAACTAGTAGTTGGTCTCAATACATCCGAAGGGTCACCTTGCCCATCTATGATCCTTAATTATTTAGATGGTAATGAGGTCTCAATACATCCGAATGCTCCCTTTGGAAGCCCATGCATGGTCATTAAATTCTTAAGTGGTGGTGAGGTCTCAATACACCCGAAAATTCACTTTGGGAGTCAATGTACGGTCATAAAAATCTTAACTGCTAGTGTGGTCTGATAATATCTGAAGGGTCATACTTAAGTATTCTATTCTCTTTCAGCCTAATATAAATTATTTCACAAAATTAAATCAGGAGTGTTTCATTGAGCTATTAAACTCTTATTAATTTCTCGGTTCACATACCGTTATCACCTCTGCAATTTCATGACAATGCATGTACGCCACCACAGGAAAGTGAACGCGAGGGGATTATAGCGCGGTGCTGAGCCCTATTAGTATACTTTCCCCCGATTTTGATGTGGATAGTTTCTTAAGGTATCTCGGCCTGGATGCTAAATTTTTATATTTTTTGAAGTGCCACCTAGCGAGGTCGAGAGGGTGCTAGATGAAAAGACGCCCGTCCCTCACAGTGATATGGGGGGACCAGAACAAAATGGTGCCGGTTCACCCTCTATATTGCCTATTTTTACCTTGCCGATATCGCTTTGTGCAATATTTATGTTTTTAGAGCTGAGTTTAGAGACCCACTCAACACTCTTACAAGTGGTAGTATTCATACGGCTCCAGTAGACATAGCACACCCCTATGTAATCAAGATTGGAGAACTTCTTGAAAAACACATTTGGGAGGTAGGGACAGCATGAAAGCATCCATCGCCCAAATAATGTTATTTTAAATGAAATGACGTGTGATGTGTACTCGCAGTACCTACAAACAGAATTGTGGACTCTTCACCCGGAGTTACACAATTTTGAGGGTTTTTTTTCGGATTGGGTGGGAAGTATGTTAACAGGGTAGAAAATCATTATGAAAATTGGAGCGGGTCATTTAATTTATAGAAAATTTTAATGTAAATGTAACATAGTTTAAAAAGGAATCAGTTTTAAGAGGTGGGAGGAATAAGCAGAAAAAATATAATGCAGATTTTAGGGTATGCGGTGCTGTACAATATTTTTGTTTCAATACGGGCTTAGATTGCTTCAAGTATTCTGTCCTTGTCGCTGGGCATAAACCACGTTTCAATGATGCTAGTAAGACACATTTGGACCATTTGGCAGTTAATTTGGGCGGGGAGGGAGGAGAGTTTCCTAAAGTAGATTTTAATTGCTTAGAGGGGCAGTATTCTGTAAGGTGGTCCTTCAGGTGGTGGTACTTAAATCTTGTAATGTAAATGTTAGGCAGCAATACTTTCTAGCAGTTTACATGCACAATTCCATCTATGATTTGAAATCCATATTACCAGCGTTGGAACGTTAGCAGAAAGGTGAAGTTTTAGATGACACATGGTTTTTTTCTTATAACATCATACCCAAATCACATGAGAAGTTGGATATGAGAAGTTGCTCTTAGAATTCAAGTGGACAACATTTGAAAATGATAATACGTGCTTGAATGAAATCAGTTTTTTATATTCGTATAGTTTCTTCCCTAAATCTCCTACTCAGCTCATTCAAGTACAAAAAAGCGACGATTATAATAGTTTTTCCCTCCTCAAACAGCACTTTCCAAAGGATGAAATGTATGATTTATTAATGTGTAAGGGCGTATACCCGTACGAGTACTACAAATCCATCTCGGTGCTAAGCGAGGAAACTTTGCCGCCCATCGAAGTGTTTTATGATTCACTTCACGACTGTTACTATTCCATTGCCGATTATGAATTTGCAAAAAAAGGAGGGCTCCCAATATTATTCTGGAGGGCTCCCAATATTATTGTAAAATATACTTGGCAAGTTATGTATTGACGCTGTGTGATGTTGTCTTAAAAACACGGGTAAAATTTATGAGAAATTTGGGTTGGATTTGGGGTATTATTTTTCAATCTGGTGATGTATTTAATTCTTAAAATCCATGCTGAATTAATAGGTCTAATCACCAACGTAGTTTAACACTTATTTTTACATGGAGAGGTCCATGTGGGAAGGGTATTTTTTTCAATGGGGATCGTATCCTGGAAACGGATCCGACTGGACAAGGCACCAGTGAAAAGCTGAATGCGGTTTTCTTGGATATGAACTCCCTTCGCAATGTCTCACTTGTCTATGTCGTGTGGGATTCACAAGTGGCTGGGCCATCCTACTGCTCCAAATTTCCCCGACATTTACACTGTTTAAGGGAATTGACCACAAGATTTTTTTCGAAATTGATGGTAAAACACCCGTGGAACTTCATGACTAGGTAAAGGACTCTTTTTCCCGTGCATAAATTGACCCTTGCCTAGGGATTCATTGAGCCCCTATAATTTATATTTGGTAGAGGATTTGGGTGTGCACGGGACGCCTTCAAAATAAAGATTATTATTGACCTTCACCCGACAGAATATTGTTGTACATCACGTTCTTTTGCGGTGGATGCTGGCCAACGGTATCAAGTTCAAGTTCTATTTATTTTCATAAAATAACAATAACAAAAACAATATCCCAAAGGGCTCAATGGCCCGTTATTTGGGAAACAGCATACAATAAATAAAGAATCATAAAAACTTGTCATAAACATACTAAACAACATCTAAATATAAATATGTAAGGAAAAGAAATCAACTCACCGGCAGTTCCCACGAAACAGCGACCCTCACATCACCCGATAATAAAATACAAATTAAAATTCACGCGTCGTCGAGGATACAACACCAACAAAACAACAACCCAAAAAAAGGAAAAAAATAATAAATAAACCATAAGAAACATTTAATAAGAAGCCTTTAATAAGAAACTTTTCATCTGTCTCTTAAAGGAACCAAGTGTTCGTGACTGCCGGATCTCAGCGGGAACCAAGTTCCAAGCACGTCCCACAGTCACAGCCAGGCCGAAGTCTGAACGAACAGAGGGACTAGCTGGAATCATCACATCCTCCCGGTTACGAACGATATATAAATTTACTTCCCCTACTAGTTTAAGCAGTCCCGAAAAACAATATGGGAGATCTCCCTGGAAATATTGATATGCCAACGAAGATAGAGATAAAACATAAATATCTTTAATTTTGAGGAGGTCAAGAGGAGTGTGTGTAGCCGACTGGAGAATTCTTGCCGCTTTCTCATAAAGATTGTGAATAGGAGCAAGTACCGAGGGAAATGTGGACATCCACACAGACGAACAGCAACATATATAAGGGTAAATCAGAGAAAAGTATAAAAGACGGAGGATAGGGAAAGGGAATAAACGCTTTAATTTTCGGATGATCCCAAGTCCACGGGAAATTTTCACTCTTATTATTTGAACATGCCGCTTAAATGATAAATTTTCATCCAAAAGAACTCCCAGGAATCGCACATATCGATCCGGGGGACGACTTATGGAGCCTCTTGGTGTATGAAGCTCAGTAATTGTGGGGCAGCTCACACCTTTACGAGAAAAAATAAGAAGGTAGGACTTTTTTACATTTAAAGTTAGTTGATTTATGTCAAACCAAAAGAGTATTTTCTCAGTCATTGCTTGAAGCTTTAAAATAAGGGATGATTCATCCGGAGCTGCAGCACCTAAAGTAGTGTCATCTGCAAATGCTATTAATTCTTCTTGACTATTAGGTGTGAACACCAACGTACTCTGAGAGTAAGATTTGTAACACAATCCACAGCAAACATTGTTAATTGGGGTGTTAAAAAGTCGGTAGAGATCGTTCACATATATAAGGAAGAGGGTTGGCCCAAGAATAGAACCTTGGGGTACTCCGTATTCAATTGGAACTTTTTCGTCTATAACTTCTGTGGCGATAGATCTGTCAGTTAGGTATGACGAGAACCAAGACAATGCTTCCCCACGGACACCAAAATGACAAAGTTTACCAATGAGAATCTTATGTGTAAGGCTGTCAAAAGCTTTCTTTACATCAAGAAAAATGGCTGCAGGAATAAGATTAGAATCTAAAGATCGTCGTATAAACTGAAGAAGTCTATTACAAGCATGTTCTGTAGAATACTTTGCGCGAAACCCAAACTGATGCTGATGGAAAAAAAATTTAGCTTCAAGAAATCTCACCAGACGTTTGAGCATTGCTCTTTCAAATATCTTAGAGAACACTGACAGAAGAGAGATCGGTCTGTAGTTCCAGGGGTCCTTTCTGTCACCTCCTTTAAAGAGAGCTATAACACGAGCAAGTTTAAGACGTTGAGGAAATACTCCTAGTTCAAATGACCTATTAATCAAGTGGTAAATTGGGATGATAATTGATGGAATATGTTTAATTACTTTAGCAGAAATTTGGTCGAAACCTGCTAAAGAATTCTTTAAAGACAGAACAATATTTCTAATTTCCTGCACCGTAACCTCCCCAAGAACCATTGATTTCAAGCACGAGGGACCTAAGAACTGCTTCCAAGACTGTGACACAGAGGAATAAGAAACGCTATTAGCAGTTTTTTCCCTATCTCCGCAAAGAATTTATTCATATGATGTCGAATTTGGCCTTTTTCTGTTACAAGTTGATCATCTACAATGAGAGACTTAGGCAGACCTTCTGGTTTCATGGACGGCCGACTAACTTCCTTAATCACGTCCCTCGTCTTTTTTATATTTTTACCGCAATCAACAAATCTTTGTAAAATATACTGTTTTAGCTCTGCGAATAATTGATTTCAGAAAATTACGGTACAACTTAAATGCTTCTAACTTGGCCTCATTGGGTCTTTTTTGTACTCCTTCCAAAGGTTCTGCTTCCTTTTTATTGATTTTAGGACTCCAGATGTTAACCATGGAGCTACAGGTGTTGATCTTTTTGATCGAGGATTATTTAAAGGAGCTTTTAGACAATAAGACGTGAATTTTTCCTTAACAGTGTCATAAAACCGGCCAAATATGTCATTATAATTGCCTAAACTAGTATTTTCTGGTAGAGAAAAGTCCCATTTATATGTACCAAGATCTTCTTTCAGTCTATCCAGCTCCACTGGTGAGCACTAAAATCTCGGTTTATCCTGGGGGACTAATCTTTGTGGATTTTGGAGGACTTGAAACAGGGCTGAAACTGGCAAATGGTCGGAAATGTCAGAAAGCAGTACTTCATTCTTAATGGAGTGTAGCGATGAAAATATTGTCAATTAATGTTGCTGACTGGTTTGAAATCCTTGTCGGTATGTTTATACAAGGAGCGAATCCGTACGAAATTAGTAAAGACAAGTGATTAGAAGCCTGCCTAGACGACGATTTCGTAAGGTTAAGGTTAAAGTCATCCATCAATATAACTTCATATTTTTCAGCAAGAACTTTCCTAAGAACGTCATCTAATGTTTCAAGAAATTCAGTCACAGATCCGCTTGGAGAACGATATACTTTGCCAATTATTACCCTTTTCTTAGCGTTAATTGGGATTTCAATAAAAAGTGACTCAAATATTTTTTCATTATTTATGCATAAATCATGTCTTAGTACAGCCTGAAAATTATTTTGGATGTAAAATCCGAGTCCACCTTTTTTGCCCATCTTACGGTTAAGAAAAATCGACATATAACCGGGGATATCCAAAAGTACCTGATTATTCTCATTCAAAAATGTTTCACAGAGACCGATAATTGCTGGGCACGAATCCCTACATAATAATTGAATATCGTCGAATGAAGAATTTAGGCCCTGAATGTTAAGATGCACAACCGGAAAAACATCGCCCCACCGAGCTCCGGGTATCAAGGTGACAAAGATTCATAGAGCCCTCCTATTTAATCAAAAGCCATATATGATGATGCTTATTGAAACCAACGTTTTGAGGAATAAACCAAGGTTGAAAAAGAGATATTTAAACTGATTTTAAGTTCGGCCTTCGGAAAGATTCGAGAATTTGCGCGATAGGAGTCGTTGTGACGTTGTAACCGACCCAAAAGAATGTGCACGGATCATTGCAGATCCGAACTTCTTATCGCTCACAATTATAGATTCCAATATGGTCCTCTTACATAGAAAAAAAGAAACGTAATTTTAAATAAAATATTGCTGCTGGTAGTGGCATATTAGACATTTCAGAAAACTCATGTTGGAATTCCATTACACGGTGTGTAAGCTCCAATGCCCGGGGGAGGGATAAGTTTAAGCTTATTATTAGGATAACGATTCATTATTATTAAAAGTTAAAACAGATAATTTATTTGACAATTCGGAAAATGGTGGGCACATTAGCTCTCGAATGGACTGCACCAACTTGAATGAGTTTCTACACCAACTTGGCGCGAGGCCCCAAATGAGTTGTTATTTTTTTTTAAAATCCAAGACTAGGATTGACTTGACATCGAAAGGCATGCTTGCAGGTCCGAAGGTTTACTTTGTGCAAACACACAATGAGGATATCAAACAAGTTTGCAAGGAGGTGCCTTCACACTATGTAAAGGAAAATTTCAATATGAGTTTTTATAGGAACTGTGTAGAAAATAATTTAGTTCCAAGTTTGAGTTTAATGGCCATTCGCTCTTTAAAATTGAGAAATTGTACAATTCGAGTGGACAAAAATGCCATGTTGGCCATATCGGACAAAGTCTATGTACGTGACAATGTGAGAGTACTTACCACACGGTCACTACCTTACTTCATATCGAGACGTATATATAGAACAGACGGCGTCTGGGTCTGGAGAAAGCTCAATAGTTGGTTGGAGGGGGGTCCGATCAGTCTTCAGCTCAGCAATGTGTTTTCTAGTCATTTTTGTATTGTTTTTATAAGTAGTGTTTTTTAGTCGTTTTCATGTGTTTTTACATGTTTTTTATTTATTTATATTTTATAATTTTTGGGGTAAAGCGGAGAAAATGCTTAATGTTATACTATGAATTTGCAATCATCGCCCTGCCAAAGCAGCACCTTCCGGCTACCGTTCTAGCCGCCGCGTGCTGCAGTCGCGTCCGGCCCTCCGGGTGGTTATTTATAGAGTATATATTGAACAGATTGAGTTTAGGCTCGGTCAGTTGCATTTTGACATTGGGGGAATATATATCAATTTAAAAAGCCATTCAGATCATTTTTTTGCGGACCATCAATGTCTAGCAAAACAACACTTAACAAAAATGTTACAAAATCGCGATAAAATGTTCTTAGAAAATCTGAAAAATATCTAATATTGCTATAGTGTGTGGCAAGAGTCCTATAATAAAATAAAGTGTATTGCACCAGACATAAAATTCATACGGGGACTTGACGTGTTAAATATTATTGAACCAAACTCGCGGTTGATTATAGATGATTTAGCTGAATAGAATGGTTTCAGGAGATGATAATTATTTGCAGTCCGGTCTCATCATGAAAAAAATTTCTTTAACTCTCGTTCTGCATAATCTCTTTCATCAGAGCAAATGTATGAGAAGACTTGCTTTGATTTGTACTTACTGTATCATCGATAGGGTTGTTAGCGATTCACGTTTTCTTACAACTTTGAACAAGCAAATGTATCCCGTTGAACAAAAATTTCTACTATTGGCATACAAGCAAGCCCCTAATAGACCTTGTGGTTATATTGGATCTCAGTAAAACACGCCCAAAGAGTTAATTGTACTCACCGATGTTTTTGATAATTATATTACTGTATATCTACCAGTGAATAGTAAAAAAAGGTCATTAATGGCTATCATGACACTGAAGAAACTACATGAAAATAGACATTTATTTTCCATCCTAGATAATTCAAAACGACAGCTTAGGAAAGCTATACTCAAGCACGGTATTGACAATGAAGTCAGTAATCTCCTATATGGGCTTTGTTTAAATTTAACTGAAGACAATGTTCAACTGCTAGAAGGTGTTAGGCAACAGACAAAGCAACATCGTTCACTTGTACGTGGCTTAGCTTGCAAAAAGAAAGGAAAAGATTTTAAAAGAAAACGGCTTGTTCAAGTGGGTGGTAGTTTCTTTTCATTGTTAATACCGATAATCGCGGGTCTTGTAAACACCATTCTGTAAAAATTGCTCAACCTTACAAATTGACGCCAATTGAACTCTCTATTGTACCAAAAGAGCACTTTGAAGACAATCTTGATAAATTTATTAACAATGAAGCAATGGCCGATGATGTCGATAAGCATAAACCTTATCGTGAAAAACCGCTCAGAGTAAATGTCATTGATCAAGCACCAATTTCTGAAAGTTCTGAAACTTTAAAACGCCAAACAAGAAGAAAATTTATCTAAAGTTTTGTCAACATCAAGTGTTGTATGCCCTATTCGCCTCGTAAGCGAAGTAAAAAGACTCTTGACCTATCTCGCTGAAAATGAACATGTACAAATTGACTACAGAATAATGAAGTTTTATTCCAGTGCAAGAGTTACAATTTCATTGATTTTTTATCAGATTTGATTGCAAATCTTACAGGACTCGAATCATTCGATAGTCATTTATATAAATTTTTAAAGTCATCAAATTTTCCAAAATGGCTTATTGGTAATAAGCACGTTTTAAAACGATTAAGGGAATATGAAGAAATATCAAAAGATATAGCTTTTTTGGAAAGCACGCCAAGTGGGCGTGATGATTTAAAAGGTATTAAACAAAAGCGTTTTCCCTCTACATTTAGTATGAAAAGTGGTAGCGGACAATCCACACCTTGTTTACTTTCAGAATGCCTCAAGTTTTGAAACGAGTTTATGAAAGTATTGGTGAAGGGGAAAGTCTAGGCTCCCCCACCACACTCGCCTGAGTCGCCGGAGTTGAAAATAAACTAGCAAAAGAGTATTTACAGAATACTTCTTTATTTTTCATTATCGAAAAACTAAAGCATTTTCCCCCCTGCCTTGAATTTATCTTGGAACGAGATTCTTAAAGAAAAATTCAAACAGATCTGGGAAGTGCATTTTTTAATCCACATGTAAAAGAGGTTTTATTAAAATATAATACAATACTCTATCATAGTCATAGTCCTATAAAAGCGGCTTTGGCCGAATGTTTGATAAGATGAATTTTAATTTTAATTTCGAGAAATTATACATTTAAAAATACTGCTGCTTTTATTCAAGATTTAGATAACATTTGTGTTGATTTATGAACAACGTCCTCATCGATCGCTTTCTAATCAAAGTCCACTTGAAGTTTATCACCTAAACAGTACACTGAACATTTTTCTTAAACAATATTCCAATGAAAAGGTTTTGATGAAGAAATGTAATGTTAAAGATACAGTTTGAATCATCAAACAAGTAATATTTTGAAATAGGGAATTACTTGTGGTCTACTGAACTTTTTAAAGTGTCAAAGTCTTAGACAATAGACCTGTAAAGTATCATCAAGGTGATATGAAAGATGACGAGATTCTTGGGGTTTTTTATGATTGTGAATTACAAAAAGTTAAAAATAATGGAATGTATCAAATAGACAAGATATTAAAAGACTTTTACTCTTAATGGCAAGAGACAGTTGTTTTTTCGTCGGCTAGGATACAACTCATGAATTTGATTCTTAATATGCCGCCGAAGACGTTCACAATGCTTCATGATTTTTATGTGACATTCATGTTCAATGTCTGTTTCCCCCTCTATGGTAATTTGAATAAAACAAGCGATATTTGGACAAACTCTCCTCCGCCATCAAATTCAAGGGAAGGTATGGAGTTGCTCTTGTTGATTGTATTCTTAAAAGTACATATGATATTCCGAGAAAGGATCGTACATACGATATTAAAGTAAGACCACATGATTGGCCACTCGTTACCGAGTAATTGATCAAATCAATGAACTCGGGTGAATATCCCTTTGTCACATTACCAAAAAAGGAATATGCGATCATGACTGATTTGTATCGTACTATCAAGAGAAAAATCTTTGTTTGTAAAAATGTTGCATTCCACTATAACTATTCAACAAAACAGGGCAAGATTTACATTAATTCTCCCATTGACAATGAGAAGGTTATTCTCAATGATAATCTGAGAGATGTTCTTGGTTTTAAACGGAATGTAATCAATTGTCGAAGCGCCGGAAGCATTAGTGGTATGGATAGAGTTATTTTCGCCCACTATCCCCCCGACTTCTCATCTAACAATTGTATATTTATTTACGCTTCATTCGTTGAAACATCGAGAGTTGGTAAGAGCAATGTCACCCTTCTACGTGTTCTAATACGAAAAAGCACTCTTGAACACATTCACCACTACAATATAAAGTACCTTCAATATATTCTAGTCAACACTTGGTATTTGGGGCTGTGTCAGTTAACATTAAGAATGTATATTTTATATTTATTCCAGTGAAGATTATTTCATAGATTTTACTTCCACATTTATAAATGTACATGTCCTTGTCATAAAGTCTAGCAAAGAAAAACCAAGTTTTATCGAGGGTCTATCCTATGAAAATTGTATACTACACAATTTGTTTAGACAAATCTGTGTCTACATAAGTGGAACGTTGGTGAGCACAAGCAACAAGCTCTCAAATTATGCAAAGTTATATATAATTCATGTTGATGACTCCCATGTCCTATAATGAGAGGTATGGCTATTGGATATGAGTATAAAATGTACATTGTCACTAGCAATATACTTGGAGATGCGACATCTAAAGATTTACACTTGGTTTGGAATATAAATCATGAGATATATAATATACCACAATGTTTGCCTCCCAACGTTAAGATTGATACAAAGCTACAACTTGCTCCGTCCAATTTTATTTTGCGAGAAGTAGTTGGCACTGCACCCGGTGTAACAGTCTCTCTCATCTCGGTAACACTCCATGTACAAAAACAGCAAGCTTTGAGTTTTGTTGTTTTGACAATTGAAAAATTAAGATCTAGTAAAAATAATATTAAACTGCTCATCCCTCAAACTAGCAAAAATCAACAACAAAATGAAAAATGCTACGTGTACACGTACCTACACCGATTCATCATTCATTAATGGTGAAATTCCCTTAAAACTTGCCTTGGCTTTTGTAAAAAGTGCTAGTGCTATTGGACCCTGGACAAATTTTTCACATAAATTTGAAGTCTTTTTTCTTTCATATCTTGTATTTAAAGTAAATGGAAATCCACTCTACAAATTATCCTTTGATAAATCCTACAGGACCTTATATGAATTGACAATGCAATCCCTACATCGAGATTCACAATTATTTGAAAATGGTATAACCGAAGAAATTTTTGGAAAAACTCATGGTATCATTGTATTGGATTTGTACGGTACTCAAGATATGACTATTGTCCGGACGGGTACAGTACGTTTGGAGTGTACTTTTGCCGAATATTTAACTCTGATAGCAGTGTTCTATTAGACTTCGCACAATGAACACGAATCAAATAATCAATGTATTGAATTTGGATCCTTACATGTCCAAATACAAATCCTATTGCATACCTATGCAATCAGTATGAGTTTAGTATCTGAACTAAAAGGAACTAGCTTATGAACCTAATCGGATTACTTTTTGTACTGTATTGTGTTAGATTGCGCAATTAACTAGCGGACTTAATTGTGAGGGATTGCTCACTTCATACAAAGTGAGTTATTATTAGTGTATAATTGAATATATTGGTGTTATCGCTGATTAAAAGCTGTGATCAAGACTGATTAACAGTTTTTGAATCTGCAGTATCTCGTCGGAATAAATGACGGTAGAAAAGCCCCTAAGGCTACCACCCGAGAAGGATACTCCCACTGAAACCCTTAGCCGGTCGCCATTCCAACCTACCTATAAAACTCTTCCTAGAACCCTCCCCAACTACGCGATCCGAAACTGATAGCCACTTGTCAGGAATTTAGGCCTTAGCCGAAACTAACTCTAATGAAAGAGATGAGACGCCTGGCAAAAAGAGGAAAAAGGATGAAACTCGTTCACCAACGATAGTGCAATCCCTCTCTTCAAGTGTCCCAGAAACAAGTGCTAACGATCACCCCAATTATTATACTGTCTCAATCAAGAAAACCAATGGCCAACCCTTTTCAAAAGATCGAATAATGCAAATTAGGAAAGCTGTGTTTCTGATCACCAAGGTGAATTTTGAACTTGTTTTCAAGCAGGACGAGTCTATTGATATTTACTTTACGTCTTCTCAGGCGGCAGACCATGTCCTGTCAAAATCCAAAGAAATAATTCTTGATTGCTCAAAAATTTTAGCCACAAAAAAAGATGTGGAAAAGTTACACAAGTATGTGCTGTATCGTGTTGATACCAGTGTAAAAGTGGAGGAAATACAAACTGAACTAATAGATTCTTCAGGTCTTCTCATCAATCCTTCAACTGCTATAAGGCTAAGTTTAAACAAAGAAGGTTTTCTTCACCCTAGCCGTTCAATCCTCATTTCCTGCAAAGTTGAGCTAAGTGGAGAAATATTCTTGTACGGTATGTCTCTTTTTTACAAGATTTATAATCCTAAGCCCCTTTAATGCTCCACTTGTCTGGCCCATGGCCACAGCAAAAAACACTGCAAACAGTCCCATCCGTCTTGCCTTAAGTGTGGGAAAACAGGCCACGCAATTAGTGAATGCCCTGAGTCAGACCCTTTCTGCAGAAATTGTAACCATAAGGGACACACAGCCCTCCAAAAACAATCTTGCCCAGCTCACCAAAAGCGAGTTGTAATCCTTAGAACATCTGATAAAATGAACCTACCCTACTCAGTTGTAGCTGCAAGAATCCCTTGGCAACCCACATCCCATCGGCCCAGTAGAAGCCAAGCAACAGTTGCTGTAGCAGATGCAAAGACAGTATCATTTCCAAAAGAGGTAAATAATGTTCATACTCAAGGTTCTAGTCATTCCCCCCATCCCTTACCTAAGTTTACTTCAGCATCCTGCCCTCCAAAAGATTCATCTAAAAATAGCCAAGAATGGCAAAGGCTTGCAACTTATCTCACAGTCAGTCACTTAATTGAGGTTAGTAATGAAGCTGAGGAAACCAAAAATATTCTCAAGAAGAAAGCTATCACTAAACTCCGAGGTGATGACATATTAGAAACAGCTATGGCTCAATTATCCTCCATGAAAAATGACATAGATTCCACATCAAAGCTAGTTAAACCTTTAGACTCAACTGCAAATCAAATCAATGCAGGCTCTGAAATTGCCACAACCCCCAAGACGGTAGTCGATGCCCCTGCCCTAGTCAAAGGCAAGAAATCTAAGAAAAAAACGGCAAACTTTCCATCCCAGTCCAAAATTACCACCAATGATATTTCGTCGGCTGAAGAAGATTTCCAATATTCTAATCAAGGAGATTATGAAAATCAGACCACAATCGATGTTTAAATGTGCACCGTACAAGATTTTACGTTTCTCACGAATTTATCACTGTGTAATAATGTTTTTTTTAACTATTACGATTACCAAAATAATTTGCCCACCAGCCCCTTAGCTAGCCTCGATAGCCCTTTAAACCAAATAAACTGTGAATATCTCGACACTTTTGATTTTGTGAAAAACGTGAAACCTAAGCTAATGGAAGAAACCAAACTTAATGTAATTTGCTTTAACATCAGAAGTATACGGGATAAGTGGGCTAATTTTAAAGACTTAATTTTAATTAATGGTTACTGCCCTTTTGACGTAATTGGAATAACGGAAACGTGGCTTTCAGAAATTGATGATAAGAATGAATTTTCCTTTCCCTGGTTTTCAAGCTATTCATATTGAAAGAAAATTAACCAAGTCCTCTGGCGGCATTTCTCTTTACATCCGTCAAGTCTGAAATTCACCAGGCTATTAGACTGTGAATCCTTATTCTCGCAACCTATAAATAATAGATGCATTTATTCAATAGTCGTAGACATAAGTGTTGACGAGAATTCTTTTATTTTTTCATTATTTTATAAGCATTACATTTCCGACCCCTTTCTTTTGTAACCTGTTTGATGATTTTTCTAGTTGTATTGATTTACCACAAAATAAGGCAATAGTTTTTGGGGCATTCAACTGTAATTTACTAAATGTTAGCAATAATAATGATTGTGATACCTTTTTTAAAACATTCACCTCAAGTGGTCTTCTTCCCACAATCCTTTTTCATACTAGAGTTGATCCTGTGAGGTCTACAGCTACAGTAATTGACAACATTTTTGTATTCACTTCCCTGGGAACCACCTGTCCTCCAAAATAATATTTTCTGACCTGTCAGATCACTTTCCAATCTATCTCTCGCTACCCTCCCTACCAGCTACTCAACCCTCTAGAACTAAAACCCCTACGTATAATAGAATATATAATACTGTGAATATGAACAGGTTCACGGATCGTTTGAAATCCTTCGACTGGTCCAAGGTTTTGGATTGTCAGGATGTTAATTCAGCCACAAATGGTTTTACACAGGGACTGAGTGATCTTATCAGTTCAACCTTTCCAGTTCGTAAATCAAACCAAAAAACTACCCATATACGCCCCTGGATGTCTAATAACCTGATAATCTCTTCATACCGAAAAAATTACCTATATAAGCTAGCTTGCAAAACCAGTAACGTTTTTGACCTGACTAATTATAAAAAATACAAAAATTTATATACCAAACTTCTCCGGGAAGCAAAAAAATTATTATTATTCAAAAATCTCTCTTTGCAAAGGGAACTTGCAAAAAATTTGGTCAACAATAAATGAAATTCTTTCAAAAAAAGAAATTCAAGATCTGTACCTCTTAACCTTAAGGACATCAGTGGCAGATTAATTGACCCAAGTTCAGTACCGGATGCTTTTAATAATTATTTCAATAATATTCCAAATGCTAACTCCTGTTCCTTCTCCCAGTCAGTACAACCTATCAAGAATCCTGGATCCATGTTTTTCTCTCCAACTGATCGTAAAGAGGTGCTTCAAGTTATCAAATGTCTCTCTAATAGTAGTACATCTGACTTCTTTGGCATAAGTAATAAGCTTCTTAGGACCGTATCTTCCTATGTTTGTGAACCCATTGTGCACATAGCAAACCTGTCTATGATCAATGGAGTCTTCCCAGAAATATTTAAATCAGCAATTGTTATCCCGATTCATAAAAAAGGCGATCCGTCTGAGATAAGTAATTATCGTCCATTCTCACTTCTCCCAGTTATATCTAAAGTGCTCGAGAGAATTATATTCCGACGTCTTTCTCCCTTTTTATTTGGGATTCATTCTTCAGATTCGTTGATTTCTCCTCATCAATATGGCTTCCGTTCCAAATTTTCAACTGCTCATGCACTAATAGACGTCACACAGTTTATACGTTCCCAACTTGACCTTAAAAATACTGTATTGGGCTTATTTCTGGACTTTTCTAAGGCCTTTGATATGGTTGATCACAGTGTTCTATTAAGTAAACTCAACAACTTAGGGATTCGTGAAGTTCCTTTCTCATGGTTTGGCTCTTATCTCTCTGGTAGAGTACAGAGTGTGAGTCTGGGTGGGTTGACTTCACATCCCCTACCTGTCCGAAGGGGCGTCCCACAAGGCTCTGTTCTTGGTCCAATACTTTTTCTCCTTTATATTATTGATTTGGTTACGGACCTGGGTCCATCAGTGCACCCAGTATTTTTTGCTGACGATAGCAACTTTTTCATCACCGGTCCCAATTTACCATCCGTCGTCGCCTCTACTCAAACCCTTCTAAATAGAGTACAGGAGTGGGGTCTAGTTAACTGCATGACTATTAACATCAAGAAAAGTCAGGTTGTATTATTTCGAACCCCTTACAAAAAAATGAAGCTCAGCAAGCACTTGGCCTAAAATATTCTACCAATCTCCTCCCACAGGTCGAAGTTGCCAAGTTTCTTGGTGTCCACAAAGACTCCTCCCTATCATTTGCAACACACGTGTCCTACATCAGAGCCATAATTTTGCGACAGGTAAATATGATTAATCGTGCGAATTATTTTCTTCCTCCCGATATCCTTGTCACCCTTTATTACTCTTTTATTTACCCATATATCTCATACTGTGGATCTGTTTGGGGCAACACTTTTCCTTCAGTTATCAATAAATTAAAATCTGCCCAAAACCGTGCCATCAAAGCAGTTTTTCGGCTGCCCCGACTATATCCCACCCAGGACTTGTACTCCGATTTAGGTATTATCCCTTTTGAACAAATCATCAAAAAGTTAAATCTATACCTTGCATACTCCGCTTACCATAAAAATCTTCCTCCTCAATTATTATCTTATTTTAATATTAATAATTCTGAAGGCCTCTGTCTCCGTTCATCCAACCGTTCTTTCATTGTTCCCAAGTGTGTCTCTAGTTCCGCCCATCGATCCCCCATTTATAAATCTATACTTCAATGGAATATAATACCCTCCAGTGTCGAGCTATCCACAAGTTTTCGCACGCTGTATAACAATGTACTAAAATGTTGATATTATAACTCTCTAAATTCTTATTCAATTTGCTTTAGTTATCCATATTTTCTCTTTTCTTTTTTTTCTCTCTTCTTCATTTTCAATTTTTTGTGGTTATGGTCCTCAACAAGTTCGCTTCCAGGATCTTTATTATTATTGGTGTTATATTTTAGTTTTATTTGAATAAATTGAATTGAATACCTTCGGATTTCCTCGATCATTTTCAGCGTTAACAATACCCTTGTAATTGTTAATAGTAGCCCATCAACTGTAAAGGCGGAGCATTGGCTATGCATCTTTCAAACAGCAACGAATGTTGAATTATTGATACTCTCGGCCTACCGTATACGTTCTACGCGCCTCGCATTAAAAACTTCTTTGAGCAAAATAGAAAATCTAGCAAAAAAATCGGAAGCGAATACATGATTTATCCACCAAATGCTGTGGTTTTCATGCACTATTATATTTTATTTTTTGATGTCGTGGATATACTTACAGTGAATTTTGTCAGCATTTATGATGACAATTCTTGATTGAATGAATTTCTAGTTGAAAAAACTCTTTCCTACCTGTATAATATAAACTTCAGTGCAATAGAGTGAAATGTTTTTAAAATGTTTGTAAATTTGTTTATTAGTAAAATTTGTATGTACAAAACTCTGTGCCCTTTAGATTTCTTCTTCCACGTGTAGGTAATCATCGTTAATGATATGTGGCAGCAGCTTGTCAGGATTCAACTTGTATTGATCCTGGTATGCAAAATCAGGATCACATTTTTTTACAATATAATTTAACTTCATATTTATTATATTTCTTCGTAAAGTCAGTAATACTATTCTGATTTATATTATAAATTTCAGTGTTTTGAATTGTCCATTTGAAATAATGTCGCATACTTAATTCTCATATGAAGAATCACTTTCTGTAACAGTCAAATAGAAGTCTGTAGGTTTATAATTATAGTAGCCGGTATCTTCGCAGCGATGTCGTAAAAACCAGATTCTCTTTTTATTCTAGCAATTGAAGCGTAGACCTGGTTCTTCTCCCCAAAGCAATTTAAAAGCACTACGATACCAGTCTCTTAAAAATAAACTGAAATCTTGTTTAGGGTTTTTTGCAATCATACCAGGGTAAGTATTTTTCCATTGATCACATTTATCATAGTGACAATTAGAGAATAGGAAACCTCTGTTATGAGAGTCACAAATCTCTTCAAGACAAGAATTACAGTCTTTAATTTGCATTGCGTATCCTGTGTGCAATTTACATGGGTTGCATAATCTACACTTTTCATCATAGTCAACAACAAAAGTACAATTCTCACAGGATGACCAGCTGCTCAGTGTATACAAACAAAGGAAATGTGTAAAATGTTTTTCGATGTCGACTGTCTCACTTCCAAAAACAAACTGATCGGAGAAAATGAAAGTCTCCTAAAAGGAGGAGTAATCGAATGAAGTCACGTAACTTATTTCTTATTTCTTTGCGAAATGACCGTCTAGGTATTAGTTAACAGCAAAATCACAATATCATTTTGTTTTGTTTCAACTAGTGTATCAATAAATTGATTAAATGCATCTGGGCCACGACGTAAAAGTTTCATGCAATAGTCTAAAGACGGAGACTCATTTTCATTATATCGTCAATCATTATCTTGGTGAAAATATTTTTCTTTGAAGAGGTAACTCTAAACAATCATCATCTAGAATAACACATTTTTTCAAATTTCCTATATTCCGTGTGATTTTATGTTTCTCAAATCCAGTTATTGTTAATCTTTTCAATCTCTCTATTGGTTATAGACTAATTAAGAATCTCACTAATAATAGACTTGCTTCTTTTTTATAGATTTATTAATGGTTCAATGAATGTACCCTTGGGTAAACTATCATCGGTGCTTGCATGTTTGTTATTTTTCATCAAGTCACTTTTAACTTCCTTGCAGATAATGTCTGATAGTGTCCATTTTATTTTACTTGCAATTTCTCTGGCTATTACCTCATTATTTTTACATAGATAACAGTTTCGATATCTAGACATGATACGTTGCATGACGTTGCGGGGGTATTTTTGTCTTCTTTTTACCTTATGTTGAATGGTAATAGTAGGAGGATGGTGATAAGATCTATCAACGGGTAACGTTCTACCATCAACAAGAAGTCGGCCTTCGTCAGCAACTAAAAGTCTTAGGCTTGCGTTATCCTTCAACACTAACTTCTCTGGAGATGTTAATCTCTCATATCCACCTCTATAACACTTGTATTTTGTCGGTGCTGCAAAGAAATTTAACTGCTTTCTGTCTTGACAACGCACGCATACATTTGCAATAAGACCGCCATTAGCACTTGTTTCATGATTTAAAAATTTCTCTTTGTCAGCATTCATTGCTATGACAACTTTATCATGTACACACGTCTTCTTGGAATATTTCATTTTCACTTTTTAAAATAAGATGTAGATGTTTATCCTTATGATGTAGAAATAATACTGAAGCAAATCCAACAAGTCACGCAAGATTGCGTCACCTTCAACTCCAATTACGTATCATGCATCTTCGTCTCTTAGAAAACACTCTATGACGTAACATACATCTGCTGGGTGTCGTCGGAATGACGGGATAGGGCTCCCATGGAATCCAGGAATATGTGTGTCGTGGAATTCAGTGGTATGTGTGCTTTGGAATTCACAGTTCGGTCACTACTTAAGTCACTGCAAACGCTCCACCCTTATATGCTTTGCTGGTAAGTTAAAATAATAGCCAACTTACAAATCTGCGTTGCAGATGGGAACACCCTAATCTACGCATAGACCTACATTAAATTTTTATGGAACTTGGTTTTAACCAAGTGACATATAGCAATCGTAAATTCTGTCGGTCTGTCAGTCGGTCCCGGTTTTGCTACTTTAGGCACTTCCAGGTGATCTAGGACGAAGAAATTTGGCAGGCGTATCAGGGATTGGACCAGTTTAAATTAAAAATGGTAATTTTCCCGTTTTGACCATCAGGGGGGGGGAGTTGCGGCCAGTTAATTCGGAAAAAATAGAAAAAATGAAGTATTTTTAACTTACGAACGGTTGATCAAATCTTAATGAAATTTGATGTTTGTAAAGATATCGTGTCTCAGAGCTCTTATTTTAAATCCCAACTGGATCTGGTGACATTGGGGGGGGGGGTAGTTGGGACGGGAAACCTAAAATCTTGGAAAACACTTAGAGTGGAGGGATCGGGATGAAACTTGGTGGGAAAAATAAGCGCAAGTCATAGATACATATATGACATAACTGGAACGGATCCGCTCTCTTTGGGGTAGTTTCGGGGGGGGGTTAATTCTGAAAAATTAGAAAATATGAGGTATTTTTAACTTACGAACGGGTGATCGGATCTCAATGAAATTTTATATTTAGAAGGATATCGTGTCTCAAAGCTCCTATTTTATATCCCAACCGGATCTGGTGACATTGGGGGGGGGGAACTTAAAATAATGGAAAACGCTTGTAGCGGAAGGATCGGGATGAAACCTGGTGGGAAAAATAAGCAGAAGTCTTAGATACGTGATTGACATAATTGGAACGGATCCGCTCTATTTGGGGGAATTGGGGGGAGGGTTAATTCGGAATTAGAAAAATGACCTTTTTTAACTTACGAAGGATGATCGGATCTTCATGAAACTTCATATTTACAAGGACCTCAGATCTCTTATTTATTATTGGAGGGGTGGTAGAACCGGAAATCTTAGAAAATACTTAAAGCGGAGAGATCAGGATGAAACTGGATGGGAAGAATAAAACAAGTCTAAGATACGTGAATGACATAACCGGACCGGATGCGCTCTCTTTGGTGGAGTTGGGGGGGGGGGTAATTCGGAAAAATGAGGTATTTGTAACTTACGAACGGGTGATCAGATCTTAATGAAATTTGATATTTAGAAGGATCTTGTGCTTAAAGCTCTTATTTTTAAATCCGACCAGATCCTGTGACATTGGGGGGGGGGGAGCTGGAGGGGAAAACCGGAATTCTTTGAAACCGTGAAAATTGGGGTATTTTCATCTTACGAATAGGTGATCGGATCTTAATGAAACTTGATATATAGAAGGATATTATGTCTCAGATGCTCCATTTTCGACTCGAATTGGATCCGGGAACATAGGGGGCTGGAAGAGGGAAACAGAAATCTTTGGAAACGCTTAGAGTGGAGAGATCAGGATGAAACGTGATGGTAAGAATAAGCACAAGCTCTAGATATGTGACTGACATAATTGGAACGGATTTGTTCTCTTTTGAGGAAATGGGGGTGCTAATTTGCAAAAATTAGAAAAATTGAGGTATTTTTAACTTAAGAACGGGTGACCGGATCTTAATGAAAGTTGATATTTAGAAGGAATTCATGTCTCAGAGCGCTTTATTTCAAATCCCGACCGGATCTGTTGACATCGGGGGGAGTTGGAGGGGGAAATCGGAAATCTTGGAAAACGCTGAGAGTGGAGGAATCGGGATGAAGCTTAGTGGATAGAATAAGCAAATGTCGTAGATACGTGATTGACGTAACCGTACTGGATTCGCTTTCTTTGAGGGAGTTGGGGGGAGGGGCTCAGTGCTTTGGTGAGTTTGGTGCTTCTGGACGTGCTAGGACGATGAAAATTGGTAGGCGTGTCAGGGAGCTGCACAGATTGACTTGATAAAGTCGTTTGCCCAGATTCGACCATCTGGGGGGCAAAAGGGAGAGGAAAAATTTGAAAAAATCAGGCATTTATAGCTTACGAGTGGGTGATCGGACCTTAACGAATTTTGATATATAAGAAGGACATCGTGACTCAGAGCTCTTATTTTAAATCCCGACTGGCATTAAGCCTCTGATTTTCCTTTTAAATCAATCTATTGATTCTTATAATTTTGTTAGAGCTCACGCCATATGAGCTCTTGGCTCTTAGCTCTTTTTTCCTCGTCACAAGTGCCATATGAGCTCTTAGCTCTTGTTTAAAAAGAAATTCCCAACATTTTTTAGTTATAGTATTATTATCGTTAGTACTGTTGTGTTAAGTTTTATTATCGGTCCAAATGTATTCAAGATCAGAATTCTGCAATAAGTTGGCTACCCTCTACATTTAATGCCAAATTCTCCTGCCAGAATTCTGTAGGATTTTGTCTGCTTTTCCGGTGGGTAGTCCAAGAAGATAACGTGTATATGATCCTTTTGGAGGGGTACATAAATTCCTACCCATCACCAGCAAACGTGGTTAGTACGTTTTTGAGGTTACTAAGATTCTGCAGTAAATAGCAGTTCAAATAGGTAGAAATGCTTTTATTGGACAGAGAAGAAAAAGCAATAAAAAGTGTGGATATTTCGACCACATATACAGTGACCATCATCAGCAGATACACGTCATTAGCAGTATATCTGCTGATGACCATCACTGTTTATGTGATCAAAATATCCAGTATTTTTTATTGTTTCTTCTCACTGTCTTAATAAAAAGATTTATCCTTATTTGAATTGTATGGTCTTCAAAAATACTTAATATAGTACAACGGATAAGCAAAGCTCGCAGGACACTCTGGGGGCTTAAGCTCATTTTGCCATCACAAGTCACGAAGCATTCTCTCTTGAGGATGAACTACCCTGGAAGTAAGCGAAGAAACTTTGAAGGCCTTGTGTTAGGTCAGCCTCAGGAAGCTTTTTGCTGTGACGAGATGTCAGTAGTAGTAATATAAAGTTTTTCCATTTTTGTCTATTCCTGGTCTTTCAAGGGGTGGGGCAACTGTCACCAAAAAGGTTATTGGTTGAATTTGGGATTTAATCAGTTTCGATTTTTCGCTGGTTATGTTATCACCAATTGTTTTTGTTTTAGCCCTTGCTAAGCAGCACAACGCTGATCAAGAAGAGTATTGACTATGATTTCATTCGTGATTGGCTGGGAGACGGATTACTTCTTTCCTCGGGTAATATATTTTAATTTACGTAATTTGTTATATTGGTAAACTGTGTTGATTTTGGCAAGCTATTAGTATTCTGTCTTTTTTCATGCTACAGTGAAGACCATTAAAATTTAGATTTTACTAATACTGCGATACAGCTATTGCTGATTTGAGCCAATCTTTTGTTTTATTAATTTTTGAATATTCAATTATTGCTCATATGGATTTTGCTATTATTTTGTGGGTGATATCTCAGCAACAGTTGACTCGTAATGCCAAATAAAGTCAATAATAAAAAAAACTTGTATATAGTCTAGGGCTATATTTGGCTAGTTCCCCTTTCCTCCTAATTTCATCAAGCTAAAAAAATTATTTAAATGATATCTTTTTCACGAGCGTTTTCAATAGTTTGCCGCAAGAATGCTTAATTGTGGAGAATTTTTGCTATATCTATATTGTGGGAGCAATTCGATTTTTTCCTGGATTCTGGCCTTTTAGTGATTTGTCTTTATTCATGAAGGAGGGACTTTAAGGTAGAAGTTTGTATATCTATGAAAAGGCATGCTTTTATTCTACCTGAAACCTAACATCCATGGAAAACTAAGTAGTTGAATAGAAAATTAAGAAAATGCATATTTATTCACAGTATAAATAAATATGCCAATACTTGTTCGTTAATTACAGAGATATGGCTAAACTCAAAATTAGTATATCTACGAAAAGCCAAACTTTCGTTAGATCTAAACATCGAAACCTCATTGAAAACCATTAAGAATCAGTAGAATACGGCTCTGTACTTCCTGCGGCAAATCCTTTTCTGAACTTACCATTTCTTTTTGGTAGGTTCTTCTTGCGGCATTTCCTCTTCAGAACCTACCATTCCTTGTTTCCTGTTGCAATTCCTATGGGGCAGTCCCTTTTTTAGTGGCCGTAGCCATGGGTTTATACGGGAAACAGCTGTACTAAGATACTTCCTACGTCCTTTGTCTTGTAAAGATATGCGATCCAGATAGGCAAATTCTAGACGATATCTGACCTTTCACCTAGTTCTAGGGCCTCCTGCGTAGCATTCAAACTTCGTACAAAACAAAATTACATAAAAACTTGTTCTCTTATTTTGCGTGATGTGTTATACATAGAATTCTAGCAAATCTTATTTACTAAAAAATGTTGTATATCCTAGCTAAGAAAATTTAGTTCAACCCCTCTAGAATATTTAATCATGAATAAATTCTACTGAGACAATTTTTAAATTTAATGGGGGATATCACATTACGGTTTCTTCAAAGATTGTTTTCCTCGCGTCCGGTAGATATGTGGTCCAGAGAGACATGATTCTAGCCTGGTTTTAGACCCCCACCTTTCGCTGCTAGATAGGTAATTTCTATTTTCTCTCATGTTTTATCAAATTTAACCCTCTTTTTTGAATTACTCAAACTCAGATTTTGCCACTAGGTCTTAAAGTGCTAACCTTTTCTAGAAGTTATTTCTTTTATTGCTCAATAACCTTGTTTTTAAATTTTATATACCACTTTAAGACTCTTAACTTTGGATTATCAGCTTTACCAAAACTCCCTTACCAGGCTATATTAGTAAAAAAAATATTTTATTGAATTAAATCATTATTCTTCTTTTCATTACTCATTTTTAAAGAAAAAAATGCCTTTTTAAAGAAAGGAGCCATGACTCTCAGGCCACAACTGACGGCCCTAAGTCCGTAAAGTGGTGTGGGTTGGTCGGCAGGCTAATAACCTGTCACCCTAAAAAAATAATTATTACTGAATCAACGACAACTGGCCTCGGAATTTGGACTGATCTTGAGATACCGAACCCTGAACGTCTCCGAACACGACTTTTGACTATGAAAGATGCTTTTTGAATTGGATTTTAGAATGTTTGAACGATTAGCCCAGATACTCAACCGGATCGGGTAAATAATGTGATGGAAATTCTTGATAAGTATCGATTAAATGTGGCTGCCCTATCTGAGACAGGAATTCCATAGTTTGGGACCCTTGAGTGTGAGAATTATCATGTGCTTTATTCTGGGAAAGAGCGTAATAAGGCGGCTGGAGTAACACTGGCCTTAAGTGATGCAGCAAATAAATGCCTTGTTGAGTTGGAACCAATTAACGATCGTATCCTGAGAGCGTGTTTTTCGACTACTCAGGTAAAAATGACGTTTATGGCATTGTATGCTCCAAAAAATGAATCAAGTGACTCTGATAAAGACACTTTCTGTCAGTCGCTTAGTGATGTCATAAATAAAGTTCATAGTAGTGATATGTTGGTTGTTTTTGGCGATTTTAATGCGAAAGTGGGCTGCCACCAGGATTATGCGCCAACGGTGGTTGGTTCTCATGGACTTGGTGAAATCAGTGAAAATGGCATGAGACTGATTGATTATTGTGTCACTAATGACATGATTGCAGGAGGTGCATGGTATCCCCATAAGACTATCCACAAATGCACGTGGAAATCATCCGATGGTACCACTCGAAACCAGATCGACCATATACTAATCAGCAAGCGAAGTAAAACGTCCCTTGTAGATGTCAGAGCTTACAGCCGAGTCGATTGCTTCTCTAACCATCAACTAGTTATATCCACATGCAAAATTAAGTTAAAGGCAATGAAGAAAGTGTCAATTACAGTTAAGAATTTTGACATCCAGAAGTTCTGTGATAAGACTATTCATCAAAAATGTAATCTTGCCCTAGAAAATAGATTCGCAGCTTTGAGCCTCGGTGACTCCGACGAAACAAGTTCACAATGTCTTTGGAAATCAGTATCAGAGTGCCTAAAAGATTTTGCAGTGGAAGTTCTTGGATATAAGAAACGAAAGAAGGAAGAGTGAATTAGTGATGAAACTTGCCAGCTGATTCAGCGAAGAACAAATCTCAAAGCTCTTGTTGATAAATACTCACCTAGTCATTCATCTAGTCAGCCTATCCATAGGCAGTCCTGTGATAGTTTAAAACAGCAGTATAAATTTGCCCATAAGCGAGTGAAAATGTTTGCCAGGAATGACAAGAGCAAATGTGCTGAGAACATAGCAGGTAAGAAGAAAGAGCAGCCGATTGGGGTGATAGTAAAACCGTTTATATGCTTACTAAGAAGCTTTTCAGCGCGCAAACAAACCCTTGCCCCTTCATAGAGGACAAAAGTGGGCAGCTGCTTATCAATGAGGTAAATGTCCAAAACCATTGGAGGGAATATTCCTCGGATCAGCCTATACCCCATGAGTCTGTGTTGGTCCCTGACGTGCCCCTATTCAACTTGGATATGTATTTGGGCCCCATCCTCTTTCAGGAAGTTTTAATAGCCCTGAAGCTGCTAAAAAATGGGAAAACAGCTGGATGTGATGGAGTCCCTCTGAAGCCGTTGAAATATAGAAAAAAAAACTCTCGCTAACCCACTATTTAAGCTGCTTGGTAAGGGGTGTGACCATAAGGCTGTCCCCCCTGACTGGAACAAAGGCATTATCGTGAAACTTTTCAAAAAAGGTCGAAAAACATCATGTAATAACTGGAGAGATATCACACTCCAGTCAGTCGGAAGTAAAGTTCTATGTTAGATTATTAGTAGAATCCAGATTAAAGTGGACAAATTTTTAAAGATGAGCAACATGGTTTCCGCTCCAATAGTTGTTGCTGTGACTTGATGTCTAGATGACGTGGTCTACTGGAGGAATCAGACGAATGGCAAGTGCAGATTATTTTAGTGTTTATAGACTTCTGGAAAGCATTTGACTCTGTGCACCGAGAGGCAATGTGGAAAAGTCTCCTATCCTATGGAATGCCTCCGAAAATTGTGAATATGATTAAATCCCAGTGTGTTTCACAGGTTTGTGCAGTCCAGATGGAAAATGGGCTGTCAGAGTGTTTCCCTATCGAGTCCGGTGTACGTCAAGGTTGTTTACTATCTCCAATTTTAGTCGCAATGCTTATTGATTTTGATCTTCGAGCTTGCCACTTAGAGGAGGCATACAACTAAGCCCCGAACGTCAAATACACGACTGCGATTTCGCTGACGATATTATTCTCATGGCTCACTGCCAAGAGGACATTCAACATAATCTGAATGAACTAGATCTGCGTTGCATGGGCAACGTGAGGTGTTGCGGCAACCTTTGTTCGGCTTCGCCGAGTAAAGTGTTGCGAGAGCAAAACTTCGGTTTTGTTTCCTTGCTTAGATTAAATGCTGAAGTGGTTAATCTGTAAGGATCTTAAAATAAATACTAGGTACACCAACTTGCAAAAGTTGCAAACCCATCATTGGCACTAGAAAATGTTGCAAACCTTATATTGCTGACGATGATTGTAGCCTAACAGCCGATTATTTCTTACAAGTCCCCGTACTTGTCTTACCATTGGAACCAAATTAGTCTTACCATCAAATAGACCGGGAACAAATAATAGGTACACCAACTAGCAGATGTTGCGAACCCCTCATTCCTGAAGATGATTTTGAGCTAACAGCTGACTGTTGCTTAAAACACCCCTATATGTCTCACAATTGGTATCGGCCTATTTTTGGTTTCAGTGTGTACCTTACTACTGAAGTTGTCAACCCCTTTCAACTTTCAAAATATTATAACTCCCGAAGAATTTTTCTACCAAAAAATGAATGATATATGCTTTGATCAGCTCATCAAGAGTTGTCGACTGCCGTCGAAAAAATAAATCTATCCGTCTTAGTTCAAAGTTGATTTTTTCCCGTAGGCCAAGTTTCTAACGTCATCACTTTGAAAGGAGCAAAGGATAAACTCTAATTTATTTAGCAATGAGAGAACATTAGTTTAAGAGACACATCTGATACCATTTCTGTATCGACCAATTTTTGGTTTCGGTGTATACCTTACTACTGTAGTTGTCATCCCCTTTAAATTTTCAAACTGATATTTTTCATGAAGGAATTTTGCTATAAAAAAAAATGGATGACATATACTGTCATCCATTTCTGTCTTCACTGTCTCTGTCACCACTATCTGTCTTAGTTCAAAAGTTGACTTTTTGCCGTAGGCGAAGTTTCTAACGTCATCACTTAGAAAGGAGCAAAGGATGCTCTGATTTCTTTAGCAATGAGAGAACTTTTTAAGTTTAAGAGGCACATCTGATAACATTTCTCTACTGCAATCCCAAGTGCAAAAAAAACGAATGATAAACTCAGCTGAAATTACGAACAGAAATTGGTAAAAACAATAGATTTTCATATTCGTCAAATGCGGCCTAAGGTCCACACTTTCCGTAAAAACCGCAGATGTTAGACCCTTACCACTTTCTAGGAATAAGCTGAAATCTGGATGCTAGGAAAAAAAACGACAAAACCAAAGTGTTGCTCTCGTAACACAATTAGCAGCAAAAGCTTCCCCTTTGGGCCTGAAGATTAATATTAATAAAACGGAAAGTATGTCAAACGTAGTTGTGACAACCATTGCAGCTGGGATTCGATACGAAGGCACTGATATAGAAGAGGTCAGAGAATTTGAATACCTCGGTAGTACAATTACCCAAGATGGGAATTGTGACAGAGAAGTCTTGCTACGTATAGCGTATGCAGGTTGAGTATTTTTCCAGCTGAAGAACATTTGGATATACAGATATTACTCTCAGAAGTTGAAATTGTGATTGTTTAGGAGTAATGTATTCTCTGTACTTTTATATGGATGCGAGTCCTGGGGCCTTTCAAAGAATGCTGAGAAAAGACTACATGGCTTCGAGAATAATTGCCCGCGTAGAATCCTTGGGCCACATTGGACCGATAGAGTAACGAATGCCCAGATTAGGGCTGATACCGAACAACCACTGGTGATCGACGACATCAAAATGAGAAGATGGAAGTACTGGGGGCATATGACCCATATGAGCGAAGGACGCCTTCCACACCATTTATGGTATTTGACTCCATCCGGCGTTCGAAGGAGTAGAAAACAACTCAGCACACTTGGTAGATCCCTGGAGAAAGAGGTAACGAGTCTCCGAAACACTGAATGAAATTTGGTCTTAGGCACAAGATCGGTCAAGTTGGAGGTCAACCGTCACTGACCTATGCGTCCCCTGTTGTAGGAGGATCTAAGTAGCTAAGTAAGTAAGTGTTAAACATTTTTTATGATGGATTTTCACTTTTTAATGTTTTTGTATTATAAATTTAAGTTTTTAACATTTTACTATAACGAATTTCTACTTTTAATATTTTTTGGGATAATGATTTTTTTACTTTTTTCGGAATTAGTGATTTTATGTAATACAGAAGAAAGAAACGACAGAAAAATACAAATCGTACTTGTCTTTCATTCATATATTGTGCTTTTTCGACAAAGAGTTTGAGAAATGCTCCCAGTGATAAGAAATCTATACAAAGCACCTATCAAGTATATCAATAATGATGTTTGTCACTAAGTAAAAATTTTTATGGTATTTCTATGTGAAAAAACGGATTTGTAAGCCCTTTAAAAGCGTACCAGGAGTAAAAAGAATATATTTTCCCCAGAGTTTCAGTTAGATTTTAAACACCAGTAGAACAGTGAATATGAGTTGTCTCAAGCAAGAATGTGTACATGATAGAGTTATTATAGCATTGATTGCTCAGGATGATGAATATCTGAACCATAAAACAAGCAGTATGTGAGATCTTATTGGAATTTTTGTCATGAAAGTAAGAACTTAAATTTCTTTTGAGTGGCCAAGAATTTATATCGTCAAAATGGTGGATATGCAAGAGTAACATTTCCAGAGAGACTAGTGCTCAAAGATAATGCAAATCTAAAACTAATAGTTGATTATAAGGACAAACTTCTTATGGTTCTGGTAATAAATAACCCATTGATTAGTCGTGTTGTCATCTTTTGGTATCACCATTCAAAAGAAAGCAAGACAAAGATATACTGCTGTACCGATGTTATAAATCATATTATCAACATGTCAGAGCTGCAACCTATGTAAAATTAATATAATAATATACAGTGAAATCGCAGGTAAAATAAAAGGGCATTGGTAGATAATGCTCTTATTGAATATAAAATGAATTGATGAAAAGAACTGTTCCTGTGAATATTAATAATACTGATGATGGTGAATCAAGAGATACAGTCATTGAACGCAATGATAATAATGATGAAATGTGCGATGACTTTGTCGATGAAATCGAAATAAAAATTGTGAATGAACCAAAATGTAGTAATGAATAATGAACTGGATACGTACTTAAAGAAGAGAAAAACGATCCTGTTAAGAGAGTATATGGCGGATTATCTTATGAAACTAATTCAAAACATACAAATGAATGCATCAAAAAAGTGTTTGTACATGATAAGACTATCGTAGCATTGAATGCTCTGAAGAATGAATGTCTGAACTACGAAATAAGCAGTAATGTAGATAATATTGGAAATGTATGCATGTGTTTTCATAAAGGTGAGAAACTAAATTTCTTTGGAGTAGCAAAGAAATTTAAGTCTACTAACAGTGGAAATGCAATAGTAACATTCCCAGAGATGATAGTGCTAAAAGAGATTGCTAGTCTAAATCTAATAGTTGACGGGGAGGAAAAGCTCTTGCTTATGGTTCTGGTAATACCTTGCCCGTTAATGCCAAACTATACGGTTTAGGGAATCACGGTTTAATAACCTTTTTTCACCTAACTGTCACAAAGAGCAAGTATTTGAATTTAGAAGCTTCTTGTTTACGGTTCAGATAATACCTTGCTCGTTGGTAAGTCCTGCCACTACTTTTCTGCTATTAGCATTCCAAAGAAGACAATAAGAAGGAAAGCGTTCTGCTGTAAGAATGTTGTAAACCATATCTTATCTGTATGCTCGAAGTGTTACCTTTGCAAAGATAATGTAATAATAGACTTTGAAGTCGCAAAAAATAAGAAGGGTTTGTCTGATGATATTTCTAATGAATAATAAGATGAATTTCTGAAAAGAAAATTGCCTGGGTATACTTATGTTGCTAATGATGGTGAATCACCTGATACAGTCAATGAAGGTAATAAACGCAGTGATGAAACGTACGATGAATTTGTGAATGAGACTTCAAAGAAAAATGTGTATAAGCCAAGATTTAGCAATGAATAATGTGTCGAATACGAACTAAGAGAAGAGAGAAAGTGTCCTAACAAGAGAGAACATAAGAAATTATTCTATGTAAGGGAACATCTAACATCTAAACATGTAAAATCGTAACTTTTAAACATCTAAAAATCGTTCAATGATATCAATAATGTGTAATGTTGTATATGATGATGTTCCATTTAATTTGTTATTTCGCATTGAACTGACATGATTATTTTATTTTAGGATTAGGACTATTAATGGAATGTATAAAAGTATAAAAAAAAATAAGAATGTTAAAAACTAATAATGTTAACGACCAATAAAAAGAAATCTATTAAAACCCTCAAAATATAAATCAAGTAGGCCTAATTCAAAGAAAGATGAACTTAAAAGCTTTCTGAACCTGTAAAATACCCTGTGTGAGATATGTATAAACTCGTAAAAATAATAAAAAAATTAACCAACTCTTAAAAATATAGAAAAATTTGATTAAAACCTTCAAAATATAAAGTAAAAGGGCCAAATTCAAAGAAAGATGAACTTAAAAGCCTTCTGAACTTGATTGACAGCCAAGACCTGTCAAACAGAACCCGTGAAATACCCTCTGCTGTATTTGTATAAACCCGAGAAAATTAATAAAAATATTAAACAAATATTAAAAATATAGTAAGAAAATTCATTTAAAACCGTCAAAATATAAAGTTAAAGATCCTAATTTAAAGAAAGATGAACATAAAGCCTTATGAAATTGAACGACAGGCAAGACTTCTCAAAAAGAACTCCTGAAATACCCTTTGTTGGATATGTATAAATCCGTGAAAAAATATAAAACAGATGTCAAAAATACGAAAAAAAGATTCAGTTAAAGCCCCGTCAAAAAATAAAGTAAAAGAGCCTAATTCAAAGAAAGTTAAACTTAAAAGTCTTCTGAAATTGAGTGGTAGTCAAGGGCTCTTGAAAAAACCTCGTAAAGTTCTCTCTGTTGGATATGCATAAACTTGAGAAATCAAGGGCTCTCGAAAAGAATCTGTGAAATACCCTATGTGGGATATACATAAACCCGTGAAAATAATAAAAATACGATACAAGTCCTATATTCCCTTCAAAAATACCGTAAATGAGGCCCCCTGTAGGTCTAAAAATGTTAATGAAAGCACATGAGTTGTTTGAAAAATAATATTAAAAAAAATTAACTTTCGTGAGATAGATTCTCACTGCTAGCGCTTTATACCGGGACCACGTCTACCTTTCTTTTACAACCAGTATTATCATATGATTAGCTAGAAATAACCGGGCAAAAAGTTGAAAAATGGCATTTTGGGTGGGCATATTAAGAAAAGAACTTATTCTGAAATGATATAGTAAAGTCTTTTGAAGAGCATAGCTTAATGGTATGCATAACGTGGAAAAGTAATGTTGGGAGTGAAAAAAAAATGTATATTCCAAGTTGGAAAAAATGGGTCTGGGAGGAAAAGTGAGAAAAGAACTTGTTCTGAAATGATTTAATAAAACGAAAAAGTGAGAAAAGAACTTGTTCTGAAATGATTTAATAATAAGAAAAAACGAGTTTGGGAGGAAAATTGAGAAAAGAAGTTGTTCTAAAGTGATGTATTAAAGCATTTTAAAAATTAATGCTTGGTGGTTTTTATAAAGTTGAAATTTAATATTGGGAATGAAAAAAAGATGTTTACTCAAAGTTGAAAAATGGAGTTTTGGTGGGCATATTAAGAAAAGAACTTGTTCTGAAATGGTATAGTAATGTCTTTTGGAAAGTATTGCTTAGTGATATGCATAACGTCGAAAGGTAATGTTGGGAGTGAAAAAAGATGTGTACTCCAAGTTGGAAAAAATGGGTCTGGGAGGAAAAGTGAGAAAAGAACTTGTTCTGAAATGATTTAATAAAACCTTTTAAAAAGTAATGCTCGGTGGTATTTACAAAGTTGAAATGTAATGTTGGGAGTGAAAAAAAGATTTTTACTCCAAGTTGAAAAAATGGAGTTTTGGGTGGAAATATTAAGAAAAAAACTTGTTCTGAAATGATATAATAAAGTCTCTTTAAATGTTTTGTTTGGTGTTGGGGTATACATAAACTCGAAAAAGTACTGATGGAAATGAAAAAGATGAGTATGAAAATGTTGCAAAGCTGAAAAGCCAAGTGAGGAGTCTTAAAGGAGTGTACAATGATTTAAAACCAGGTTACTGAGTAATAAAAAGAGAAAATAATGATTTACGTTAATAAAATAATGTTTTTTTGACAAATATAGCTTGGTTTAGTGGTGTTGCTAAAACTGATAATCTAAAGTTAAGAGTCTTAAAGGGGTATACTAACATTAAAAATGCATGTTTAATGAGCAGTAACAGGAAAAATAACTTTTAAAGTCAATAAAATAATATCTTTTGACTAGTATAGCTTGGTGTAGGAGTGTTGGCAAAACTGAAAATCTAAAGTTAGAAGTCCAAAAGGAGGGTACGAAAATGTAAAACAAGATCAATGAGCAATAAAAAAAAGAAATGTTTGAAGTTAATAAAATAAAGTCTATTGATTGATATAATTTGATTTAGGACTGTCGTCAAAGCTGAAAATCTAAAGTTATGAGTCTTAAAGGAGTTTACAAACACATACAAACATGGTTGATGTGTAAGACCGGGGAAATGCTTATACAGTATCTTCATACTCGCATTTTAAACATTGAAAAATGGATGAGGGTTAACAGACTTCAGCCAAACCACACCAAATCCCATTTTGTAATGTACGGAAGAAGTAGCAGTTACTACCCTTGGATTGACAAAATACAGTTCGGTGAAAATATTCTGCCTCGGGAAGTTTCGACAAAGTTATCTAGAGGTGGTTGTTGATGAGTCCGGCCCCTTAACTTAAAAGAACACATTCCATGTGTTAGTGGCAAGGTTGGAAGAAATGTTGGGATGATGAGGAAATTGAATTGATATGAAATTGCTTTATTTTTCTTTTGTTCACCCATACCTTTGATATGGTTGTCTTGTGTGGTCAAGTACGTTTTTAGCTCATGTTCGTCGCCTTAGAAGTTTACAAAATAATGCCCTACGTGTTTTAACTGAAGATAATCGTAATATATCTGTTCAATGTAGATATAATCAATTAAATATATTACCGATTGCTGGATTATCCCGTTTTTATAATGCTGTTGTTATGTTTAAATAGACACGCGAGTTATTACCTGAGTGTTTTAGGGAAATGTTTACGAGTGGTGTTAATGTCCATAATTACTCGATTAGAGCATCGCTACTAGTTTGGCGACCTCAGGTTATTACAACGTGGTCAGTTTTCAAACAGTTCGTGGTAACGAACTGTAGTAAGGAGCGACCCGGCTCAATAGTAACAGAAACTCTAAAAAAATGGAATTTTGACACCAATAGTTACATCAAAAGAATCGCATTTTAATTCTGATTTTAAATATATAAGTTTCATCAAGGTCAGTTATACCCATCAAAAGTTACGAGCCTGAGAAAATTTGCCTCATTTTAGAAAATAGGGGGAAACACCCTCCTAAAAGTCACACAATCTTAACAAACATCACACCATTAGATTCAGCATATAAGAAAACCTTATTGTGGAAGTTTCAAGCACCTATCTACAAAAATGTGGAATTTTGCATTTTTGCCAGAAGACAGATCACGGATGCGTGTTTATTTGTTTTTTGTTATTTTGTTTTTTTTCCCCAGGGATGATTGTATCGACTGGTCCTAGAATGTTGTAAGAGGGCTCATTCTAACGGAAATTAAAAGTTCTAGTGCCCTTTTAAAGTGACCAAAAAATTGGAGGGCACCTAGGCCCCCTCCCGTTCTCATTTTTTTCCAAAAGTCATCGGATCAAAATTTGGAGATAGCCATTTTATTCACCATAGTCGAAAAACCTAATAACCATGTCTTTAGGGACGACTTACTCCCCCGCAATTCCCGTGGAAGGGGCTGCAAGTTACAAACTTTGACCTGTGTTTACATATAGTAATGGTTACTAGGAAGTGTACAGACATTTTCAGGGTTATTTTTTTGTTTAGGGGGAGATTTGAGGGGTGGGGTTACGTGGGAGGTTATTTCCATAGAGGAATTTGTCATGGGGGAAGAGAATTTCAATGAAGGGGGTGCAGGATTTTCTAGCATTATTTGAAAAAACAATGAAAAAATAAGTATGAAAAGTTTTTTCTACTGAAAGTAAGGAGCAGCATTAAAACTTAAAACGAACAAAAATTATTACGCATATGAGGGGCTTACCTCCTCGTTATACCTTACTCTTTACGCTAAAGTATTTTTAGTAATTTCAACTATTTATTCTACGGCCTTTGTGATTCGGAGCTCATTCTTAAGGAATTGGGACAAAATTTAAGCTTTAGAGTAAAGAGCGAGGTATCGACGAGGGTTGAACCCCTTCATGCACGCAATAAAATCATACGAATATAGAAGTTCGTTATGTAAATTAATTCCTAAGTTATTTATATTTCTTACCAATGAAAACGTTTGTAAAAAAATTAAAAGTCGTAGTTGCTTTTTTAAGTAATCAAAAAATTGGAGGGCAACTAGGCCTCCTGCCTCGCTCCTTTTTTCTCAAAATCTCCCGATTAATTGCGATTAATTAATATGCAAATTTTGTCTTAATTATTTATGTGCGGAGAGCCAAGATCAAAACATGCATTAATTCAAAAACGTCCAGAAATTAAATCTAATAGTTTTTTTAAACAAGTTTTTTTAAATGAAAGTAAGGAGCAACATTAAAACTTAAAACGAACAGAAAATACTCCGTATATGAAAGGGGCTTTTCCTCCTCAACGCCCCGCTCTTTACGCTAAAGTTTCTTTCTGTTTTAAAAATAGAATTAAGGGAAAGAGTCAAACTTTAGCGTAAAGAGCGAGGCGTTGAGGAGGAAAAGCCCCTTTCATATACGGAGTAATTTTTGTTCATTTTAAGTTTTAATTTTGCTCCTTACTTTCATTAAAAAAAAACTTTTTTTTTATTTAATTACCATAAGACATGTTGGCTCTCGGGTGTGAAAACCATTACCTCAGGCTATTTCGACAAGTGATGAGTTAAATGAATTTGTGTTTGTCTACATATGAACTATGATCTCTGCTGAGCGAATTTTCTCTCGAGTGATGGTGATTTTCAAACACTTCGTGGTAACGAACTGTAGTAAGGAGTGACCCGGCTCAATAGTAAACGAAACTCTAAAAAACGGAATTTTTATGCTAAAATATACATCAAAAGAAATGGATTTTCATGCTGACTTTAAATATTCAAGTTTCATTAAATTTAGTCTTTGTCATCAAAAGTTAAGAGCCTGAGAAAATTTGCCGTTTTTGGAAAATAGAGGGAAACACCCCCTAAAAGTCATAGAATCTTAACGAAAATCACACCATCGCATTCGGCGTATCAGAGAACCCTATAGCAAAAATTTCAAGCTCCTTTCTACGAAAATATGGAATTTCATATTTTTTGCCAGAAGACAAATCACGGGTGCGTGTTTATTCGTTGTTTTTTTTTCCAGGGGTCATCGTATCGACCAAGTGGTCCTAGAATGTCGCAAAAGGGCTCATTCTAACGAAAATTAAAAGTTCTAGTGCCCTTTTTAAGTGACCAAAAAATTGGAGGGCACCTAGGCCCACTCCCACGCTCATTTTTTCTCCAAAGTCAACGGATCAAAATTTTGAGATAGCCATTTTGTTCCGCATAGTCAAAAACCATAATAACTATGTCTTTGGGAATGACTTACTCCCCGACAGTCCCTGGGGGAGGGGCTGCAAGTTACAAACTTCGACCAGTGTTTACATATAATAATGAATGAATGAAAGAATGAACTTTATTAACCGTAAAAGTATAAAAAACACAAAGCACGGAGTATTATAAATAAACAAAAACAAAAATTCAAACTAACAAAAGACAACATGGACTAATTAACCAGTATCAATATGGAAAATGGCTGCAGAGGGTCATAAACGTGAATAAAGTTGATAGTCTTTTTTACATAAATCACCACTGGAAGACCGAATCCGAGAAGGCACATCAGTTAAACCAAATCGAGCAATTATTTTTTTGTTTCGCTGCCATCTAGGAAGCTGGAGGAGGAATTTGCAATATCTGAAATAAGCTGTACGTAGAGCATGTCGATCTTTCTTACGAAACAGATGAGCCATGCCTGATAAAAACAAAAGCACAGGGGCGCAATAAGCGTTATAAATCATGCACAAACCGTTGCGGTTGTAACGGCTTTTGTTTGGGGATATTTTTCCGTAAGCGACGCGTAGGTTTTTCACGGCTTGATTGAATAGGGATGAACAGGTAGTGGAAAGTGTTGGGCCGAAACACAGACCAAGCCAACTAACCAAAGAAGAACATGGTAGAACTGCAGTCCCAGCAACGAATGGAGCGACCGCATAAGGGCTATTAAAACAAATAAACTCGTATTTAGACGCATTAACTGACAGTCCAATCTTAGATAGTTCATTGGTTAATATAGTAAAATTAGAAAGCAATCCACGGCGAGTCCGGGCAACAAGAAGAACGTCATCTGCATATGCAATAGAAGACAAACCAATATTACAGTAAAAAACAGAACTTCTAAGGGGATGCAGACACGATGCAAGCACGCATTTAAATATACTAGGAGACAATACGGCAACTATGGTTAATGGGAAGTGTACAGACTTTTTCAGGGGATTTTTTTTTGGTTTTGAGGGTGGGGTTGAGGGGAGGGGGCTATGTGGGAGGATCTTTCCTTGGAGTAATATGTCATGGGGGAACGGAAATTCAATGAAAAGGGCGCAGAATTTTCTAAAATTACTATAAAAAAACAATGAAAAAATAAACATGGAAAAGTTTTTTTTCAATTGAAAGTAAGGAGTAGCATTGAAACTTAGAACGAACAGAGATTATTGCGCATATGAGGGGTTCTAAAATTACTTTAGCATAAAGAGCGAGGTATTTAGGAGGAGATAAATACCTCGCTCTTTATGCTATAGTATTTTTAGTAATTTCAACTATTTTTTCTACGGCCTTTCTGATTCAGTGGTCATTCTTAAAGAATTGGGACAAAACTTACTTTAGTGTAAAGAGCGAGGTATTAACGAGGGTACAAACCCTCTCATATACATAATAAAAATTTAAGAATATAAAAGTTTGTTACGTAAGTTAATTCTTAAGTTACGTATATTTTTTACTAATAAAAACATTTGTTAAAAATTAAAATTTATAGTTGCCTTTTTATGTAACCGAAAAATTGCAGGGCAACTAGGCCTCCTTTCCCAGCCCTCATTTCTCAAAATCATCTGATCAAAACTAAGAGAAAGCCATTTAGCCAAAAAAGGAATTAATATGCAAATTTCATTTTAATAATTTATGCGTGGAGAGCCAAAGTCAAACATGCATTAATTCAAAAACGTTCAGAAATTACATAAAAAAAAACTAGTTTTTTTAACTGAAAGTAAGGAGCTACATTAAAACTTAAAACGAACAGAAATTACTCCGTATATGAAATGGGTTTTCCCCTCCGCAGTCCCTCGCTCTTTACGCTAAAGTTTGACTCTTTGCCACAATTCTACTTTTTAAAACAATTAAAAGCTTTAGTGTAAAGAGTGAGGGAATGTGGAGGGGAAAACCCATTTCATATACGGAATAATTTCTGTTCGATTTAAGTTTTAATGTAGCTCCTTACTTTCAGTTAAAAAAACTAGTTTTTTTTATGTTATTTCTTAGGAAGGCGACGAGGAGGCCGGTTAATTCAGAAGAATAGAAAAAATGAAGTATTTTTAACTTAGGAGTGGGTGATGGGATCTTAATGACATTCGATGTTTGGAATGATAATGTGTCTCAGAACTTTCATTTTAAATCCCGACCAGATCTGATGACATTGGGGGGATTTGGAGGGGGGACACCTAAAATCTTGGAAAACGCTTAGAGTGGAGGGATCGGGATGAAACTTGATGGGAAAATAAGCAGAAATCTTAGATACGTGATTGATATAACCGAAACCAATCTGCTCTGTTTGGGGGGTTGGAGGGGGGAGGGTTAATTCTGAAAAATTAGAAAAAATGAGGTATTTTTAACTTACGGAGCAGTGATCGGATCTTAATGAAATTTGATGCTTGGATGGGCATTGTGTATCAGAGCTCTTATTTTAAATCTCGACCAGATATGGTGACATTGGGGGAAGTTGGGGGTTAAACCTAAAATCTTGGAAAACGCTTAGAATGGAGGGATCTGGATGAAACTGGGTGGGAAAAATAAGAAGAAGTCCTAGATACGTGACTGACATAACCGGAACGGATCTGCTCTGTTTGGGGGAGTTGGGGGGGGGGGTTAATTCTGAAAATTAGAAAAAATTAGGTATTTTTTACTTACGGAGGAGTGATCGGATCTTAATGAAATTTAAAGTTTGGGAGAATATCGTGTCTTAGAGCTCTTATTTTAAATCCCGACTGGATTCGATGACATTGGGGGGAATTGATGGAGGGAACCTAAAATCTTGGAAAACGCTTAGAGTGGAGGGATCGGGATAAAACTTGGTGGTAAAAATAATCATAAGTCCTAGATACGTGATTGAAATAACCAGAACGGATCCGCTCTCTTTGGGGGAGTTGGGGGAGGAGGGTTAATTCTGAAAAAAATAAAAAATTAGGTGTTTTTAACTTAAGAAGGAGTGATCGGATCTTAATGAAATTTAATGTTTAGAAGGATATCGTGTCTCAGAACTTTTATCTTAAATCCCGACCGGTTCCAGTGAAGGGGAAGTTGGGGAGGGGGGAACCTAAAATCTTTGAAAATGCTTAGGGTGGAGGGATCGGGATGAAACTTAGTGGGGGAAAAAGCACAAGTCCTGGATATGGGATTGACATAACCGGAATGGATCTGCTCGCTTTTGGGGAGTAGGGGGGCAGATTAATTATAAAAAATTAGAAAAAATGAGGTATTTTTGACTTACGAAAGAGTGATTGTACCTTAATGAGATTTTATATTTAGAAGGACCTCGAAACTCAGATCTCTTATTTTAAATCCCGACCAGATACAGTGTCATTAGGGGGGGGGACAGGAAATTTTGGTAAACGCTTAAAGCGGAGAGATGAGGATGAAACTTGGTGGAAAGAATAAGCACAAGTCCAAGATAGGTGACTGACATAACCGGACCGGATCCGCTCTCTTTGGTGGAGTTGGGGGGGGGAGGGAGTAATTCGGAAAAATTAGAAAAAATCAGGTATTTGTAACTTACGAACGGGTGATCAGATCTTAATAAAATTTAATATCTAGAAGGATCTTGTGCTTTAGAACTTTCATTTAAATCTCGGCCAGATCCGGTGACATTGAAGGGAGTTGGAGGGGGAAACCGGAATTCTTGGGAAACGTGAAAATTGAGGTATCTTACGAATGGGTGATCGGGTTCTAATGAAACTTAATATATAGACGAATCTTATGTCTCAGATGCTCCATTTTCAATTCGAATCGGATCCGGGGACATAGAGGGTTGTAGGGGGGAAACAGAAATCTTGGAAACCGGAATTCTTAGAAAACCCTTAAAGTGGAGAGATCGGGATGAAACTTGATGGGAAGAATAAGCACAAGTTATAGATACGAGATTGACATAATATGTACGGATACATTCTCTTTGAGGGAGCTGGGGGTTGTTAATTTGGAAAAATCAGAAAAATTGAGGTATTTTTAACTTAAGAACGGGTGACCAGATCTTCATGAAATTTGATATTTAGAAGGAACCCATGTCTCAGAGCTCTTATTTCAAATCCCGACCAGGTCTTTTGACATTGGGGGTAGTTGGAGGGGAAACCGGAAATCTTGGAAAACGCTTATAAATGTCGTAGATACGTGATCGACGTAACCGGACTGGATCCGCTCTCTTTGGTGGAGTTAGGTGGTGGGGTCCAGTGCTTTGGCGAGTTTGGTGCTTCTGGACGTGCTAGGATGATGAAAATTGGTAGGCCTGTCAGGGAGCTGCACAAATTGACTTAATGAAGTCGTTTTTCCCGATTCGACCATCTGGGGGGCTGAAGGGAGAGGAAAAATTAGAAAAATCAAGGTATTTCTAACTTACAAGTGGGTTATCGGATCTTAATGAATTTTAATATTTAGAAGCACCTCGTGACTCAGAGCTCTTGTCTTAAATCCCGACCGGCATTAAGCCTCTGATTTTCCTTTAATGCAATCTGTTGATTTTTAGAATTTTGCTAGAGCTCATACCATATGAGCTCTTGGCTCTTGGCTCTTCCGACCTCGTCACAAGTGCCATATATGCTCTTAGCTCTTGTGAATATTGTGTCTTCGGTATCCAGTTAGGTCGTGAGATCTATTAAAATTAGTTTATCTCGTTTATTTGTATTTATTTGTTTTTTTCATTATTTATCGTTTTGTCATATTTTTATTTGGAGGGGGGTAAGGATGGCTGGTGGTAATGGTGTACATAGGGTTTTGTAAAGAGTGATATCTGCCCATACATAACTATTTCTTTTAATAAAACCCCTTTTTCTCTCAATAAAAAAAAAAATCTTTGAAGATAATACAATAATGTCTTTTGACTAGTATAGCTTGGTTTAGAAGTATTGATAAAGTTGAAAATATGAAGTTAGGAGTCCGTAATGAGTGTACAAAAATATAAAACAAGGTCAATGAGCAATAAAAGAAAGACATGTTTGAAGATAATAAAATAATGTCCTTTAGCTAGTATAGCTTGGTTTAGGAGTGTTGGCAAAGTTGAAAATCTAAAGTTAGGAGTCCCAAAGGAGTGTACAAAAATGCAAAACAAGATTAATGAGCAATCAAAGAAAAAGAATGTTTGAACTTAATAAAATAATGTTTTATAATTAATGTAACTTGGTATAATACTGTTGTCAAATCTGAAAAATCTAAAGTTAAAAGTCTTAAAGGTGTGTACAAACATGTAATAACATGGTTAATGAGTAATAAAAAAAACAACAACAATGATTTAAGACAATAGAATGTTTTTTGACTAGTGTAGCCTGGTATGGGAGTTTTGTTAAAGGTGATTATCAAACAGTTCGTGGTAACGAACTGTAGTAAGGAGCGACCCGGCTCAATAGTAACCAAAACTCTAAAAAATGGAATTTTGATACCAATAGCTACATCAAAAGAATCGCATTTTAATGCTGGTTTTAAATATATAAGTTTCATCAAGTTTAGTCTTACCCATCAAAAGTTACGAGCCTGAGAATATTTGCGTTATTTTAGAAAATAGGGGGAAACGCCCCCTAAAAGTCATAGAATCTTAACGAAAATCACACCATCAGATTCAGCGTATCAGAGAACCCTACTGTAGAAGTTTCAAGCTCCTATCTACAAAAATGTGGAATTTTGCATTTTTTGCCAGAAGGCAGATCACGGATGCGTGTTGATTTGTTTTTTTTTTTTTTTTTTTTTTTTTTTTCTTTTTCCCAGGGGTGATCGTACCGACCCAGTTGTCCTAGAATGTTGCGAGAGGGCTCATTCTAACGGAAATGAAAAGTTCTAGTGCCCTTTTTAAGTGACCAAAAAAATTGGAGGGCAACTAGGCCCCCTCCCACGCTAATTATTTTCCCAAAGTCAACGGATCAAAATTCTGAGATAGCCATTTTATTCAGCGTAGTCGAAAAACCTTATAACTATGTCTTTAGGGACGACTTACTCCCCCACAGTCCCCGTGGGAGGGGCAACAAGTTACAAACTTTGACCTGTGCTTACATATAGTAATGGTTATTGGGAAGTATACAGGCGTTTTCAGGAGGATTTTTTGGGTTTGGGGGAGGGGTTGAGAAGAGGGGGATATGCTGGGGGAACTTTCCTTAGAGAATTTGTAATGGGAGAAGAAAATTTTCATGAAGGGAGAGCAGGATATAGGCTACTAGCATTATTTAAAAAAAAAACAATTAAAAAATAAAAGTGAAAAAGCTTTTTCAGCTGGAAGTAAGGAACAGCAATAAAACTTAAAACAAACAGAAATTATTACCCATATGAGGGGCTCACCTCCTTCTAATACCTCGCTCTTTACGCTAAAGTATTTTCAGTAATTTCAACTACTTATTCTACGGCTTTTGTGATTCAGGGGGTCATTCTTAATGAATTGGGATAAAATTTAAGCTTTAGTGTAAAGAGCGAGGTACTGACGATGGGGCGAATCCCCTCATATATGTAATAAAAACATGAGAATACAAAAGTTCTTTACGTGAGCTAATTTATAAGTTACGTAAATCTTTTACCAATAAAAAGATTCGTAAAAAATTAAAAGTTCTAGTTGCCTTTTTAATTAACCAAAAAATCGGGGGGCAACTAGGTTTCGTCCCCCGCTCTTTTTTTCTCAAAATCATTCGATCAAAATTATGAGAAAGACATTAAGCCAAAAAAAAAATATGTAAATTTCGTTTTGATTATTCCTCTGCGGAGAGCCAAAATCAAAACATGCATTGATTCAAAAACGTTCAGAAAATAAATAAAAAAAAACAAGTTTTTTTAACTGAAAGTAAGGAGCGACATTAAAACTTAAAACGCACAGAAATTACTTCGTATATGAAAGAGGCTGCTTCCTCATCAACGCCCCGCTCTTTACGCTAAAGTTTTTTACTGTTTTAAAAAGAAGAATTGAGAGAAAGAGTCAAACTTTAGCGTAAAGAGCGGGGCGTTGATGAGGAAGCAGCCTCTTTCATATACGAAGTAATTTCTGTGCGTTTTAACTTTTAATGTCGCTCCTTACTTTCAGTTAAAAAAACTTGTTTTTTTTATTTAATCTAACATTTAAGAGTCTTGAGTGGGTATCAAGACTCTTGAGCAATTGAGCAATAAAAGAAATAGCTTCTAGAAAATGTCAGCGCTTTAAGACTTAGTGGCAAAATATGAGTCTGATTAATTCAAAAAAAAATATAATAAATCTGAAAAACCCACTTAGATTTATTCTTTGTGGTCTGTGAATGGGGACTCTTAATTTGATTGATTAGGACATCTCGTAAGGAGGGTTAACTTTAAAATAAAATGAGATAATATACAATTTACCTCTCATGTAGGGAGAGGTGGGGGGGGTCTAAAACCAGGTTAGAATCATGTCTCTCTGGACCAAAAATGTACCGCACGTGAAGAAAACAATCTTTGAAAAACGGTAATATGATATCCCCCGTTAAATTTAAAAGCTGTTCCCGTAGATTTGATTGGTGATGACATATTCTAGAGGGGTTGGAACTAGATTTTCTTAGCTAGCATATACAACATTTTTGGTACATAAGATTTGCTAGAATTCTAAGAATAACACATGACGCAAAATATAGGAACATATTTTCAATGTAATTTTGTTTTGCGGGAAGCTTGAATGCTAAGCAGGTGGGCCTAGAACTAGGTTAAAGGTCAGATATCGTGTAGACTTGCCTCTCTGGACCGCATATCTTTGCAAGACAAAGGGTGGGAGAAATATCTTAGTGCAGCTGTTCAGCGTATCAGATTCAGCGTATTAGAGAACCTTATTGCATAGGTTTGAAGCTTCTATCTGCAAAAATGCTGAATTTTGTGGGTTATGATTTGCCAAAAGAAAGATGACGGATTTTTTTTTTTTTTTTTTTTTTTTTTCAGGGAAGATTTTAACGACCCAGTGGTCCTATAATTTCGTGAGAAGGCTCATTCAAATGGAAATTAATAGCTATAGTGTACTTTTAAGAGTCCAAAAAGATTGGAGGGCAACTAGGCCCCCTCTCCACCCATTTCCCCAGAATAGTCCGATTAAAACTTTGAGATAACCAATTTATTCATCATAATTGAAAGGCCCAATAACTATGCCTTGGGATATAACTTTACCCCCCTCCCCGGCAGTTCCAAGGGTTAAAGGTCTTTAAGTTATAAATTTGCCCATTGTTTACGCATAGTATTTGTTATTGGGTAGTATGCATACATTTTAGGGTGAGAAGACGAATTTTCTGCTGTTTTTTTCACAGGGGAACTTTCCATTGGGAGGGAGTTACCAGGGGGTGAACTTGTCAAAGGAAATTATGCAGTGGGGGAATTTACCAGAATTCCTATACAAAATCTTTTTTATTTCTTGCCTTCTCTTTTCCATCTCAATTTTACGTGTGCAGTTGTTAAGGGTAATTATCCTGGGTAAATTTTCATCGAGGTTGAATTGTCTAGAGGATGTATCCATAGGGAAGGTATATCTTCGTGGAGGTGGAGCCAGATTTCCTTTAATTATTTAAAAAATGATCAGAAAGTAAATAAAATAAAAAAATTTAACTGGAAGTAAGGAGCCGCATTAAAACTTATAACGAACAGAAATTATTTCGTATATAAAGGGGGTTGCCTCCTCCTCAATACCTCGCTCTTTACGCTAAGGTTTGAATTTTTTTCCCAATTTTTTAAGAACGACTTTCTGAAACACTATATTCATTTAATTGGAACAATGAGAACCTTTTTTTAAAAATACTTGAAAAACCTAAGCGTAAAGAGCGAGGTGTTGAAGAGGAGGCAACCCCCTTCATATACGTAATAATTTCTGTTCGTTTTAAGTTTTAATACTGCTCCTTACTTTCAGTTGTTAATAATTCTAGTGCCATTTTTAAGTGAACAAAAAGATTGGAGGGCAACTAGGCCCCCTCTCCCAGTCCTTTCCCCCAAAATCGTCCGATTAAAATTTTGAGGTAGCTATTTTGTTCATCATAGTTGAAGGCCAAATTTGTATGCTTTTGGATATAAAATGACCCCCTACCCGCAGCCCCAGGGTGAAAGGTCTTCAAGTTATACAATTACCGATTGTTTACGCGTAGTTTTTGTTATTGGGAAGTATGCATACATTTTAGGGTGGGAAAACGAATTTTTAACTTTTTTTTCACGGGGGAACTTTCTATTGGGAGGGAGTTTTAAGGGAGTGAACTTTTCAAAGGAAAATATACACTGGGGGAATTTGCCAGAATTCCTATATAAAATTCTTGTTTATTTCTTGCCTTCTCTTTTCCATCTCAATTTTACGCGGGGAGTTGTTAAGGGTAATTATCCTGGGTAAGTTTTCATCGGGGTTTAATTGTCCAGAGGGTATATTAAAGGAGAGGGTATTTCTCCGTGGAGGTGTGGCCAGATTTCCTGGAATTATTCAAAAATGATCAGAAATTAAATAAAAAAAGTTTTTTTTTCAACTGAAAGCAAGGAGCAGCATTAAAACTTAAAATGAACAGAAATTGCTTTGTATATGAACGGGGTTGCCTCCTCCTCATTACCTCGCTCTTTACGCTAAAGTTTGAATTTTGTCCCAATTCTTTAAGAACGACCTCTGAAACACTATGTTCATTTAGTTGGAACAATACTTTTTTCAAAAGTATTTAAAAAACCATAGCGTAAAGAGCGGATTGTTGAGGAGGAAGCAACCCCCTTCGTATACGTAGTAATTTCTGTCCGTTTTAAGTTTTAATGCTGCTCCTTACTTTCAGTGGAAGAAACTTGTTTTTTTATTATTTAATTTACGATAGAACCGATGTCTGGTGTTAAGGATTGACCCTTACGCAATTTGGATGTTCACGTGTATGTGGCGTACAAGCAGCGTTACGGTGGAGTGGAGGCTTCAACCTATTGGGAATCGACCGATTGTATAGCCATTGAAACAAGGTTTATGATTTTGATGAAGGGAATTTCCAAGATTAGTGGAAAATAATCGCGCTAGCATAGTTTTGAAATTGGGTGTCACGACCTGGGAGGAATTGATGTACCCAAAAACCCAAAAGCAAAATTGAAAAACCAAAAAGGGACAACATTCTATGGGCTCTTGGTCATCACTAATCAGGATATGTAGAATGGTTAAATAAGAAACTTTCTCGTCCTCTTGAATTTTTATTTGAGAGAAACAAAAGGATGGGGCCGTGGTATATTGGCCGATACCAGGTGTCAGGAGGGAATGGCTCAACTAGCCACATAACATCTAACAGTGAAATCACATCTACATCTGAATCAAATCAAAACTTGCCAAATGGCATTTGAAAGTGAGGTATGTCAAAAAAAAGGTTTACTCGCAATGCAACTTTGCATGCTCATCGAAAAAGTCAAAAAAGGTTTAATCAGGTTTCAATTTTGCATGCACATGAAAGGATTCACACAAAAGAGCAGCTTTATGAGTGTTTGGTATGTAAAAAGAAGATGTAATCGTAACGAATTTTTGCATGCTCATCGAAGAATTCACCCGAAAGAGAAGCCATACAAGTGAAAATTTAATTTTTGTATTAAAACATCGTCCTTAAAGGAGAAAATATAGTTAAGGTTTATAAATCTATTAGACTATTTATTTCAGTAACTAAAAAGAGTTTGTAAATACATTATGGCCCGTTCTCCCGAGTAAACATGTGTTAAAAAAATCGAAAGTGCTCTAATTTGAATTAGAAGGCATTTCTTGAGTTCGTTTACTTATTTTATATCAAATTATATACTGTTAATCTTCCATTCTCAAGGCCCTTTTATACAAAAGAACATATCAATTGAAACTCTATTTCAAATTTTTTGTGTCCGCACTTTTAAATAGTACGACCTGAGTATGCAAATTATGTCACCGTTTAAATATTCAAATTCTGTGCCTGTTGGAATATGCAATTCACCGGCTGTAATATGCAAATGAGGTGTACCGTCTGTAGTATGGAAATGGAATGACTAAAGATGGGTTTGTTATTTTTTGTTTTACCCTTTTTAAACCTCAATACATAACTTTTTCAATAAGTTTAATGGGATAGCCATTGCTGATTAATATCTTTAACATAATTTAAGTTAGAGACTACATGATTGTGTGAATGGATTTTTGGAACTTGATCGACTTAAGAGATAATCACGCCTTTTTTCACAGAAGGAGGGTGGTTTGAGAAAAATGGAAATAACGATCATTGTGAGTGGGTTTCCTATATATAGAAAATTCAAGATTACGAACATTTCTTAGAATTCGAACGTTTAAGAAAAGATCTCTGAATCTTTCACCTCAAAAATAAATTGAAGATTCGAGTCAAAACTATTAAAACGCACCAACAAATCAAACAATTCGTGGTAACGAACTGTAGTAAGGAGCGACCCGGCTCAATAGTAACCAAAACTCTGAAAAATGGAATTTTGATACCAATAGCTATACCAAAAGAATTGCATTTTAATGCTGATTTGAAATATATAAGTTTCATCAAGTTTAATCTTACCCATCAAAAGTTATGAGCCTGAGAAAATTTGCCTTATTTTAGAAAATAGGGGGAAACTACCCCTAAAAGTCATAGAATCTTAACGAAAATCACACCATCAGATTCAGCGTATCAGAGAACCCTGTTGTTGGAGTTTCAAGCTCTTATCTACAAAAATGTGGAATTTTGCATTTTTTTGCCAGAAGGCAGATCACGGATGCGTGTTTATTTGTGTTTGTTTGTTTTGTTTTTTTTTTCCAGGGGTGATCGTATCGATCCAGTGGTCCTAGAATCTTTCAAGAGGGCTCATTCTAACGGAAATGAAAAGTTCTAGTTCCCTTTTTAAGTGACCAAAAAATTTGGAGGGCACCTAGGCCCCCTCCCACGCTAATTATTTTCCCAAAGTCACCGGATCAAAATTCTGAGATAGCCATTTTATTCAACGTAATCAAAAAACCTTATAACTATGTCTTTGGGGACGATCTACTCCCCCACAGTCCCCATGGGAGGGGCCACAAGTTACAAACTTTGAGCAGTGCTTACATATAGTAATGGTTATTTGGAAGTGTACAGACGTTTTCTTGGGGAATTTTAGGTAAGGGGGGTTGAGAAAATGGGGATATGTTGGGGGAACTTTCCTTGGAGGAATTTGTTATGAGGGAAGAAAAGTTTCATGAAGGGAGCGCAGAATTTTCTACCATTATTTAAAATCGGAGGGCAACTAGGCCTCCTCCCCCGCTCCTTTTTTCTCATAATCATTCGATCAAAACCACGAGAAAGCCAATTAGCCAAAAAAATAAATATACAGATTTCGTTTTAATTATTAATCTGCGGAGGCCCAAAATTAAAACATTCATCGATTCAAAAACGTTCAGAAATGAAATTAAATAAAAAAAAACGAGTTTTTTAACAGAAAGTAAGGAGCGACATTAAAACTTAATACGAACAGAAATCACTTCGCATATGAAAGGGGCTGCTTCCTCATCAACGCCCCGCTCTTTACGCTAAAGTTTTTTACTGTTTTAAAATGTAGAGTTAAGAGAAAGAGTTAAACTCTAGCGTAAAGAGCGGGGCGTTGAGGAGAAAGCAGCCCCTTTCATATACGAAGTAATTTCTGTTCGTTTTAAGTTTTAATGTCACTCCTTACTTTCTGTTAAAAAAACTTGTTTTTTTTTATTTAATCTTTCACAGATCCATGCCCATGTTCCCAAACAAACAAAATATCTTCAACAAAAAGGAACCAGAAAAAACATTTCAAGTGAAAACTGTTCAAAGCAGAATTTTTGATGAAATCCACACAGAAACTCCTAAACAGGGAGATAAAATGGTTCGTATCGCTAAACATTTGATTTGACTTTTTTTTCTCAACCTAAAATAGGAGGAAAATTTGTTGCAGAGGCGAAAAAGGGTCAATACAGTATCGATTTCTAAAATCTTATAATTCGACCATAAGAATTATCCTTTAATTTTCTTTGATTTTCTTAAGTTTTCCATAAGGTTTTCTGAGTTTTTTTGGCACTTGGTATTAACCAAGTGACATATAGCAATCGCAAATTCTGTTGGTCTGTTCGTCTATCGGTCCGGGTTTTGCTACTTTAGGCTCTTCCAGGTAAGTTAGGCCGATGAAATTTGGCAGGCGTATCAGGGACCGGACCAAATTAAATTAGAAATAGTTGTTTTCCCAATTTGACCATCTGGGGGGGAGTGGGGCCCGTTAATTCGAAAAAATAGAAAAATAGAAGTATTTTTAACTTACGAACGGTTGATCAGATCTTAATGAAATTTGATGTTTGGACGGATATCGTGTCTCATAGTTGTTATTTTGAATCTCGACCGGATCTGGTGACATTGGGGGGTGGGGGAGTTGGGACAGGGAAACCTAAAATCTTGGAAAACACTTAGAGTGGAGGGATCGGGATGAAACTTGGTGGGAAAAATTAGCACAAGTCCTAGATTCATGATTGACATGACCGGAACGGATCCGCTCTCTTTGGGTAGTTGGGGGGGGGTTTAATTCTGAAAAATTAGAAAAATGAGGTATTTTTAACTCATGAATGGGTGATCGAATCTCAATGAAATTCGATATTAAGAAGGATATCGTGTCTCAGAGCTCTTATTTTAAATCACGACCAGATCTGGTGACATTGGGGGGGGGGGGGGTGGGAGGGGGAAACCTAAAACTTGGAAAACACTTCCATTAAGTGTTTCTCCTTAAATTTCGGAATGAAATTTAGTGGGAAAAATAAGCAGAAGTCTTAGATACGTGATTTACATAATTGGAATGGATCCGCTCTATTGGGGGGATGTCTAATTCTGAAAAATTAGAAAACATGACGTATTTTTAACTTACAAAGGAGTGATCGGATCTGCATGAAACTTCATATTTCGAAGGACCTCGTAACTCTGATCTCTTATTTTAAATTTCAACTTGGTCCAGCGTAATTGGGGGGGCAGTTGGGGGGACCGGAAATCTTAGAAAATACTTAAAGCGGTGATATCAGGATGAAATTGGATGGGAAGAATAAAAACCTGTCTAAGATACGTAACTGACATAACCGGACTGGATCTGCTCACTTTGGTGGAGTGGGGAGGGGGGTAATTTTGAAAATTGAGGTATTTGTAACTTACGAAAGGGTGACCAGATCTAAATGAAATTTGATATTTAGAAGGATCTTGTGCTTTAAAGCCCTAATTTTAAATTCCGACCAGATCCTGTGACATTGGGGGGAGTTGGAGGGGGAAACCGGAATTCTTGGAAAACGTGAAAATTGGAGTATTTTTATCTTACGAATAGGTGATCGGATCTTGATGAAATTTGATATTTAGAAGGAATTCATGTCTCAGAGCTCTTATTTCAAATCTCGACCAGATCTTTTGACATTGGGGGGAGTTGGAGGGGGAAATTTTGGAAAACACTTGGAGTGGAGGAATCGGGATGAAGCTTGGTGGATAGATTAAGCAAATGTCCTTGATACTTGATTGACAGGATCGTGATGGATTCGCTCTCTCTCTCTCTCGGGGAGTGGGGGGAGGGCTTCAGTGATTTGGCGGGTTTGGTGCTTATGGACGTGCTAGGACGATGAAAATTGGTAGGCGTGTCAGGGAGCTGCACAAATTGACTTGATAAAAATCGTTTTCCCAGATTTGACCATCTGGGGGGCTAAATGGAGAGGAAAAATAGAAAAAATTAGGTATTTATAACTTACGAGTGGGTAATCGGATCTTAATGAATTTTGATATTTAGAAGGACATCGTGACTCAGAGCTCTTATTTTAAATCCTGACCGGCATTAAGCCTCTTATTTTCCTTTTAAATCAATCTATTGATTCATAGAATTTTGTTAGAGCTCATACCATATGATCTCTTGACTCTTAGCTCTTCTTGCCTCGTCACAAGTGCCATTTGAGCTCTTAGCTCTTGGCACTGCAATCCAAACGAACAGCTATGGCTATGTCTGGGATTGAACCCTTGCCCCTTGGACAAAGAATTCTCAAACCAGCGCGCCAACCGCTCAGCCTGGACGGCCTCAACGCTGCTACGATACCAAGCAGCGGGGTATCTTTCTTATGGATTTTGGGAAGACCGTAAAATTTGGGAACACAGCAAAGTTGAGGGATTTATTTGTTTATTGTCTTTTAAATTTTTCGCTTCTTTTCTCTGTTGGTGTGTTTATTTATCTGTAGTGTCAATTTTATTTCTTCGTAAGTATAAGTATTTATATCCATTAAGAGAGCATAAACTTTTTTATCATAATTATCACGTACATTATAACAACTGTTCTTACTATTTTAGTTTTTACTATTTCCTTTGTCTAATTTGTGATTATTGTGTTTTTGCTTCAAATCTTGAAGGATTTTATTTTCTTCTTTTGATTGAACTGAGAGTGGCAAAGAAGGCTCGACGATGCTTTTTACAGCTTCTCCTCTTACCAGATCCAACCAACCTCACCATGGAATCCAACATCACCATCGTCCATGGAAACCTCACCATGAGGTTTCCAACCTCAACATGAGAGCCAAAGATACCTAACTCTACACTAGTAATAATTTTTACATTTACATGTGTCTGAGCCATGCCAAATTTAGGTCGTGTCGATAAAGTAGCTCTTAGCTTATTAGATGTAAAAACCTTGGATTTTAGATGTAATTAAATAAAATTAACAAGTTTTTTTTAACTGAAACTAAGGAGTGACATTAAAACTTAAAACAAACAGAAATTACTCCGTATATGAAAGGGGCTGTTCCCTCCTCAGCACCCTGCTCTTTACGCTAAAGTTTTTACTGTTTTAAAAAGTAGAGCTGAGAGAAAGAGTCAAACTTTAGCGTAAAGAGCGAGGCGTTGAGGAGGGGAAATTACTTCGTATTTGAAAGGGGCTGTTCCCTCCTCAACGCCTCGCTCTTTACGCTAAAGTTTGACTCTTTCTCTCAACTCTACTTTTTAAAACAGTAAAAAACGACAATTTTTAATTTAATCTGGTCTTGTCTTTGATATGCCTGCCAACTTTCATCGTCCTAGCTTATCTGGAAGTGCCCGAACTAGCAAAACAGGGACCGACGGACCGAAATTGCGATCGCTATATGTCACTTGGTAAATACCAAGTGCCATAAAAAAGGGAAAAATTTTCTGTCTTGGCTCAAAAGTAGGTGTTATTGCTATTGCCAGTTTTCTAATACCATTACTTAGAAAGGACCAAAGGGAGAGTTCCAATTTATTTGGCCATGAGGCCAGGTAACCTTCGCACATCTTAAATATTTCGATATTGTCCAACTTTGATCAGAAACCGGTGCCTGTCTGCTTGTCTGCTAGACCGCAGCTTTCTAGTCAAAAGCAGAAACGTGGCTCAATGGAACAAAAGCTTAAATACATAACCTCAGATAGCCTTCTCCGACATAGACTATAAAACGCCGCTTCAACTCACACGCTATAGCCTCTGGCTCAATTACTAGCAAAAACCATCCTTTTTGACCCTAGGCAAGAATTGTATACAGATTTCCAAAATGTGATATCAATTTCATCAATCGGGGTACAAGTCCCCACTTTCCATTTAAGTGGTAAAGTAGGCCCTTATCACTTTCTAGCAATAAGCTGGAACAGGCGGACTAGAAAAAAAGGGACAAAACCAAAGTGTTGCTCATTCAATACAATCAGCAGTGATGAGTTCTCTATAAACATATATAGTGTAAAAATTGGTAAACTTTCTTTTTTGCAACATCTGTGTTTGGATATTGCGTTTCAAATTCTCCAACAAGGGTCCGATCTATTAGAAAATTCTCTAAGAGGGTTGACCTTATATTATGGCACTTGCCCGTCGGCCAATTAGGTTAATTAGAAAGAATTAGGTATTTTTAACTTACGAACGGGTGATCGGATCTTAATGAAATTTGTTATTTAGAAGGATCTCGTGTATCAGAGCTCTTATTTTAAATCCCGACCGGATCCAGTGACATTGGGGGGAGTCGGAGGTGGAAACCGGAAATCTTGGAAAATGCTTAGAGTGGAGAGATCGGGATGAAACTTGGTGGGAAGAATAAGCACAAGTTCTAGATACGTGATTGACATAACCGGCCCGATCTCTTTGAGGGAGTTGGGAGGATCTCTAGCGCATTGGCGAGTTCGAGAATAAGCATAAGCTCTAGATGCCTGATTGACATAACCGGACCCAATCCGATCTCTTTGGGGGAGTTGGAGGAATTTCTAGTGAAATCGATAACTCTAGTACCGAATCTAATTCTAGGTTCCGACCTCGTCACAAGTACCATGTGAGCTCTTGGCTCTTGTTTTTTGTTGGTGTGGCTGAAAGACGGCTAAATGTCTTTTAGAACTATAATCGTTCGTCCCACCATTTTTGGGACTTTTATTGTTTACTCAAATTACCAGATTTTGTCTAGGAAGAGGTTATTGCTTCCTCATTCAGAGTTGCCACCAGAGATAGGTACGCTGTGGAAGATGGCCGCACCAAACATGTTCGGTGTTTGGTGTGATCAGGGTTGCTACCCCGTAGAAGCAAAATAACTAAATCAGCACATAAATACCTAGATTATTGAAGAAAATCACTAATCAACCAAAAAATGACTAAAATCTATTGATTTTTTTACGCACTGGCAACCCTGGGTACGATTATGGAAATGGACCAATAAAGAATAGAGATAAATTCTGCAAATTTTCACCGTTAAGTCAGAGTCACACAAAGTTTATAATTTTGAAATCATCGTCGTGGTTTAAGAATTTCGGAATTTATTACCTAAATTTCTGTCATAATTCTTTTCTAGACCGTGCAAAAGAACAGTTAGCAGTAAGCTAAACTTGTATAATCAAACAGTTCGTGGTAACGAACTGTAGTAAGGAGCGACCCGGCTCAATAGTAGCCAAAACTCTAAAAAATGGAATTTTGATACCAATAGCTATATCAAAAGAATCGCATTTTAATGCTGGTTTTAAATATATAAGTTTCATCAAGTTTAGTCTTACCCATCAAAAGTTACGAGCCTGAGAAAATTTGCGTTATTTTAGAAAATAGGGGGAAACACCCCCTAAACGTCATAGAATCTTAACGAAAATCACACCATCAGATTCAGCGTATCAGAGAACCCTATTGTAGAAGTTTCGAGCTCCTATCTACAAAAATGTGGAATTTTGCATTTTTTGCCAGAAGGCAGATCACGGATGCGTGTTTATTTGTTTTTTTTTTTTTTTCCCAGGGGTGATCGTATCGACCCAGTTGTCCTAGAATGTTGCAAGAGGGCTCATTCTAACGGAAATGAAAAGTTCTAGTGCCCTTTTTAAGTGACCAAAAAAATTGGAGGGCACCTAGGCCACCTCCCACGCTAATTATTTTCCCAAAGTCAACGGATCAAAATTCTGAGATAGCCATTTTATTCAGCGTAGTCGAAAAACCTGATAACTATGTCTTTGGGGATGACTTTCTCCCCCCCAGTCCTCGTGGGAGGGGCAACAAGTTACAAACTTTGACCTGTGCTTACATATAGTAATGGTTATTGGGAAGTATACAGGCGTTTTCAGCAGGATTTTTTTGGTTGGGGGGACGGGTTGTGAAGAGTGGGATATGCTGGTGGAACTTTCCATCGAGAATTTGTCATGGGAGAAGAAATCTTCCATGAAGGGAGAGCAGGATTTACTAGCATTATTTAAAAAAAAATTAAAAAATAAATGTGAAAAGGCTTTTTCAGCTGGAAGTAAGGAACAGCAATAAAACTTAAAACAAACAGAAATTATTACCCATATAAGGGGCTCACCTCCTTATGATACCTAGCTCTTTACGCTAAAGTATTTTTAGTAATTTCAACTATTTATTCTACGGCTTTTGTGATTCAGGGGTCATTCTTAATGAATTGGGATAAAATTTAAGCTTTAGTGTAAAGAGCGAGCTACTGACGATGGGGTGAATCCCCTCATATATGTAATAAAAACATGAGAATACAAAAGTTCTTTACGTAAGCTAAATTATAAGTTACGTAAATCTTTTACCAATAAAAAGATTCGTAAAAAATTAAAAGTTCTAGTTGCCTTTTTAATTAACCAAAAAATCGGAGGGCAACTAGGCTTCGCCCTCGCTCTTTTTTTTTCTCAAAATCATTCGATCAAAATTATGAGAAAGCCATTTAGCCCCCCCAAAAAATATGCAAATTTCGTTTTGATTATTCCTCTGCAGAGAGCCAAAATCAAAACATGCATTGATTCAAAAACGTTCAGAAATTAAATAAAAAAAAAACGAGTTTTTTTAACTGAAAGTAAGGAGCGACATTAAAACTTAAAACGCACAGAAATTACTTCGTATATGAAAGAGGCTGCTTCCTCATCAACGCCCCGCTCTTTACGCTAAAGTTTTTTACTGTTTTAAAAAGAAGAATTGAGAGAAAGAGTCAAACTTTAGCGTAAAGAGCGGGGCGTTGATGGGGAAGCAGCCTCTTTCATATACGAAGTAATTTCTGTGCGTTTTAAGTTTTAATGTCGCTCCTTACTTTCAGTTAAAAAAAACTCGTTTTTTTTTTATTTTAACTATCTTGATTTCAATATAATAGAAATGCAACGTGACTTAGGGTTATCGGCGGAATTTGACCTTTAAATATTGCAGTCTCTCGTTCTTTATATCTTCATGCGCATGATAGACGGGTTTGTCAAACCTAATGATCGTTGAATGTATTTAGAAAGGAAAGAAGAAACTATCTACCAAAGATTTTACAGAATTTTAAAACAGAAAATATAATTATTCGTGACTGTTAAAATTTATTATTTGTCAAAGACCATCGTCGAAATTGCGATGTGTCCATGTCAATTGACGTAATTTTGTCGCTGGCCAAATAAAATATTAATCTTACCGTACAATAGCATTATTAGTTGTTCATAAAAAAATATATTTTTAAATCACATAAGCAGTAATTATTTTGTAAGTTGTACAAAGATGAATTTCCCTTTTCAATTATTGAAGTTAATGCATAAGCAATAGTGAATCTTGACTCGATAAACTGCTATGTTGTCTACCTCTTTCATGTAATTTGCCAATTTTTTTCCAGATTAACACTGAACTCAAAATTTATTTCAAAACATCTATTTTCTTTTAGGTCAAAAATGGAAAACGAGACGACGGCTCTTAACGCCCGCTTTTCATTTTACAATTCTCGAGAACTTCATTCCCATTTTCGTCAAATGTACAGAAAGATTTATAAAAGTCCTTGAAGGGAAGATGGTTGGCCAAAAATCTTTCGATATATATCCTTTGACTAGTTTGGCCTCGTTGGATGCTATTTGTGGTATCTTTTTTTCACTTTTATTCTATTGTAGTAGGGCTACTGTAGTGTCTTACTTTGTTCAGCTTAGTGGAGTATGGCGTCCGAAGGCATATAATCCAAGGGAAGGAAGGACACTTTAGGACAGGTGAGTGAATTCTTTAAGCAATTTGGACCCCTTTTGAAGGAATGATTGGCTCAAATTATTTTGGTGAATGGTTTGGTAAAAGTTAAGTGGAAGAAATGTTTTTAGTGGCGTAAATAGGAATAACATAAGATAAGAATTGCTGAGAAGAGGCGATAATGCATAAAAGAAGAAAAAAGATGTAAGTTTCCAACGAAGTAGCCTATTGTTAAACAGTACACACTATTTGATTTTAAAATGTATTTTCCTTAGTTGACAACAACCCCCACCACGATCTAACCCACTCCTCTCTCTGAAGGGAAGTCCTTGATACGGCCTTGATAGTGATCAATACTTAAGTTTCCTCCAATATCATCTTACCTGACTACACACAAGGTGGGTCCAGAGGCCATGCTTCTTCTTCGAGAGTCAGCGCTATTTCATGAAATAAAGATAATTGTCATTTTCCTGTCTATCAAACAATAAAAAGAGGTTAATTTTTACAACCATACGCTCTTCAGACGCTGTTATAAACGGTCATGTCAGTCTGACCTTTCAATCTCACAAATGTTAGCATTCATAGGAACATAGCTTGCCTTATCGGTCAAGGACCCCCAACCGGAAAGTTTTTGGTGACTCGACGCAATAACTTAGTTGGTTTGATTGCGACGCAAAGTCCCGCTATTTCATCATCTCACTATTCAAATTAGATAAATGGCAAGAATAAAGTTAATAAAATAATAAGATGAATGAAAGAAGATGAAAATACCGACAGGACAACTACCGAATTCTGGATCTGCCGAAATCTCATTCACATTCGGCAAATGCAGCGGTTTTGCCAAATTAATTTCTAAATCATGAAAGATGATGAAAAAAAAATCAATAAAATGAAATTAACAAGAACAGATAAAAATACCTGTAACGTCTAAATTATCTATCCCTAAATATCTCACGGAATATCTATCACTTTGTTGATTAAATAAAAAAGAAACTTTTTTTAACGGAAAGTAAGGAGCGACATTAAAACTTAAAACGAACAGAAATTACTCCGTATATGAAATGGATTGTCCCCTCCTCAACGCCCCGCTCTTTACGCTTAAGTTTAACTCTTTCTCTCAACTCTACTTTTTAAAACAGTAAAAACTTTAGCGTAAAGAGCGGGGCGTTGAGGAGGGAAACTACCCCTTTCATATATGAAGTAATTTCTGTTTGTTTTAATTTGTAATGTCGCTCCTTACTTTCAGTTAAAAAAACCTTTTTTTTTAATTTCTGAACGTTTTTGAATTAATGCATGTTTGATTTTGGCTCTCTGTACATTAATAATTAAAACCAAATTTTGAATTTTTTGGGGGGCTAAATGGCTTTCTCGTAGTATTGACCGGACAATTTTGAGAAAAAAGGAGCGGGGGAGGAGACCTAGTTGCCCTCTAATTTTTTGGTTACTTAAAAAGGCAACTAGACCTCTTAATATGTTACCAGCTTTTTTATTAATAAAAAATATAGACAACTTACGTAACGAGCGTCTATATTCGTATGTTTTTATTACATATATGCCCCCCCTCGTTAACACCTCACTCTTTACACTAAAGCTTAAATTTTGTCCCAATTCCTTAAGAATGACCCCTGAATCACAAAGGTCGTAGAATAAATAGTTGAAATTACAAAAAATATTTTAGCGTAAAGAGAGAAGTATTAGGAGGATGTGAACCCTATATGTGTAAGAATTTCTGTTCGTTTTAAGTTTTAAGGCTGCTCCTTACTTTCAGTTGAAAAAACTTTTTCATATTTTTTCATTGTTTTTTAAAATAATGGTAGAAAATCCTGCGCCCCCTTCGTGGAAATTCTCTTCGCCCATGACAAATTCCTCCAAGGAAAGATCCCCCACGTAACCCCTCCCATCAACTCCTCCTCCCTCAACAAAAAAAACTCCTGAAAACATCTGTACACTTCCCAATAACCATTACTATATGTAAACACTGGTCAAAGTTTGTAACTTGGAGCCCCTCCCACGGGGACTGTAGGGGAGTAAGTCGTCCCCAAAGACATAGTTATAAGGTTTTTCGACTAGGCTGAATAAAATGGCTATCTCAGAATTTTGATCAGACGACTTTGGGAAAAAATGAGCGTGGGAGGGGGCCTAGGTGCCCTCCAATTTTTCGATCCCTTAAAAAGGGCACTAGAATTTTTAATTTCCGTCATGATGAGCCCTCTCGCGACATTCTAGGACCACTGGGTTGATACGATCACCCCTGGGGAAAAAACAAAACAAAAAATAAACAAATAGACACGCATCCGTGATCTGTCCTCTGGCAAAAAATTACAAAATTCCACATTTTGTAGATAGGAGCTTGAAACTTCTACAGTTGAGTTCTCTCATTTGCTGAATCTAACATTGTGATTTTAGTTAAGATTCGATGACTTTTAGGGGTTGTTTTCCCTTATTTTCTAAAATAAGGCAAATTTTCGCAGGCTCGTAACTTTTGGTGGGTAAGACTAAACTTGATGAAACTTTTATATTTAAAATCAGCATTAAGATGCGATTCTTTTGATGTAGCTATTGGTATCAAAATCCCGTTTTTAGAGTTTCGGTTACTATTGAGCTAGGTCGGTCCTTACTACAGTTCGTTACCACGAACTGTTGGAAATAATGCTCAGTAATTACAATGGATAAGGAAACAACGGGTGATTCCATGAAAACTTCAGCATTCGATAGCAACTACTTGGTGAAAGTAACTGGTTGGGAAACGGCCGGCTAGTACAATATTAGGGGCCAATTTGACTATTGATTTTAAATGCAGAAGAACGAATTAATTACAGAAAATGAATATGTCAGGCTAATCCATATAATCCAATCCAAAATTGCGCCATCAAATCCGAACATTAAATCGTCCGTTTGTTCCACCTGACAGGAGGGCAACAGCTTGTACTAAATCGTTCACTGCTCATTAACAAGTGGTTAGACCTTCTATATAGCCTGTATAATCCCATTTATATTTGTGAGGTGATCTTAAATCATGATATTTTCCCTGTAATTTATAATTTTCCCTATAATTTTTAATGTTTTACGTAAAATACCTGTTGTTTCTTTTTTTTTAATTTTACTCTGCTCAAAAATGTCCTTCTCACTGAAACAAATTCATGCTTGTGTGGTCTTTAGCTCTGTCTAATACTAACTTGATACCATTTTATAATAACACTATCAATAAGGAAATCATTTTGGGATAGACTAGACGAGCGTTAAAGAAGGGGTACAAGAGCCCTCTCCCCCCTGAAGCAGAAATTGCCTCTAATGCTTTGCATCACACTTTTTTCCTTCTGGGCCTAAACGTAAAATGACAGAAGATGTGGGGGTAAAATAACAAATATATTCAAAAGCATTATTCAAAAGTGATTTCGAATTATGACGCTGGTACAATGAATGACTGGAAATCGTTATATGTTAGGGAACTCTGTGGTGTTCCGGGATTGTTGTATTAATGGTCTGGATGATTTCATCCAGAACAATCCTTTTTTGGAGCCAACATACCGATGTTTACTGAGCAAATTCGTTAGCAGCTAGGAATGCCTATCCAGGGTAGCAAAGCTGTTATCAGGAAAACGTATAATTCCTGTAGAAATCATTCTAAATATAAAGTCTCAGGAATCCTTTTTTGGCCTTGACTAGGGCTTTAAGCGGTATAGTTGATAAATACCACATTGTTATAAGGATACAATCAAAGAAATGTATGGTGTTAAGTCGATATTCTCAACTGTTAAGTCCGCTTATCTTAGGTATGGTGGAAAGAAGCCTCAGTAAACTGAAATTGGTCATGAAGGGTTTGCTTACAACAATGGACATTCATCTTTAAGATCGTCTCCGTAGCAATCTCTGGCAAGACTGACATTGGTGACGAGGCTTTTCAATAGCTACTATTTTTACTCACAGCTCACTGCAGCACCAAGCCGCCTGAGGTCAATAAAGCTGCACACGCTCCTATTCCACCTCAATCTTCTCAAACCCTCTCTCTTTACTCCATCCCATGAATTTTCAGTTTCTTTTAAATCGTTCGTTACAGCCTGTTCCCACCCCATTTAGGTTTTAACTGCTTTTCGTTTGGCCCCAGATGGATTGTCAAAACATAATTTCTGGCATACATGGTACACTACTACGAACATCATACCCCAGCACGAAGCCGCCGAGGCCAGCTCAGCTGCGCAAGCTGCTCGTCCATCGTAGTCTATTCAGAGCCTCCCTCTGTACGCCCTCCCAAGAAGTTCCAATTTTCTTGGAATGATTTTTAAAGACCGCTTCGATTCGTACGACCAATGCTCTAAATTTATTACTTCTCTTAAAAAAAAATCATATTCATAATTCCTTTTCTTCCATCCGTTAAATAGTTTGAAAATGATGTTTGTATCCTTCAACAATCACATTCATTTTGAATTTGACCGTCCCCTTGATCATAGACGTAAAATTTCAGTTTTGGTTTCGCTCGCCCCAGGTTTAAAAATCCTTTTCTTTCTTCCGTTAAATAGTTTGAAAATGATGTTTGTATCTTTCAACATTCATTTTGAATTTGACCGTCCCCTTGATCATAGACGTAGAATTTCAGTTTCGGTTTCGCTCGGCTCAGGTTGCAACTGGCAATATTTCGCAAGGTTTGAAAGTTAGAATATCTAGATTTCAATTTCAAATTTTAGTTGAAGGATTTTGACCCCAAAATATCCAAAATATGCCCAAAATATGAAATGTAAATATGCCCAAATGAAATGAAATTTAAATTAATTTTTTTACATGAAAACATGAAAATTATGGTAAAAAAAACCCACTAAAATGAATACAAATCCAGAATTTCTTAGTTAGAATGTAAAACTTTTTATAAAAATAATAAAATGTTCTTTTTTCTACTTGGAAAGTTTTATTATTATTATGTTTTTGTATAAAAACAGAATGTTTTTGAAATGTATGAAATGTAATATGCCCAAAATATAAAATATAAATATGCCCAAAATATGAAACCAAAATATCCCCGTTAATTGCGTAACTTCTTGAATATTTGGAATTACAAAGATAATCCTACTAGCCAGAGAGGGGAAAGATCCAAGGTCATTCTAAATGTTTAAAATAGAACCGACTGACGTTGATTACAAATTTAATCTCACTCAGATAATGCGGGTTTGAGTGTTGTTGCTGAGATAATTGATAGAACCCAACTGATAGCTACATGTACGCACGAATAGAAATAGAACAGCATGAATCTAAGGACTATTCTTCAGACCAATTGGGAATTGGGGCTTATTACCCCAAATCCTTCTGGTCCTTTTTCTCCCTTAAGCGTTGATTGAATTTACAACGTTCATTATTTCATATACGGTTGCAACAAATTAATTATGAAATTCAGCTAGCCTGCTGCACAACTTGTTTTATCACTGCGGTATTGTCAAGTAAAAAAAAAATGTAACAGTATAATTGAAAAATGAATTTTTCAATTCATGTGAAAAATAAAGAGTAAAGTTAAAACTTAAGATAGACTGTCACATAAAAAGTGGCTGTACTACCACTCTCCTCAATTCTCCTCGGCCTTTGAACAAAGTTTTCACAATGCTCCAAAAAGAATATTCAAACAGTTCGTGGTAACGAACTGTAGTAAGGGACGACCCGGCTCAATAGTAGCCAAAACTCTAAAAAACGGAATTTTGATACCAATACCTACATCAAAAGAATCGCATTTTAATGCTAATTCTAAATATATAAGTTTCACCAAGTTTAGTCTTACCCATCAAAAGTTACGAGCCTGAGAAAATTTGCCCTATTTTAGAAAATAAGGAGAAATATCCCCTAAAAGTCATAGAATCTTAACGAAAATCACACCTTCAGATTCAGCGTATCAGAGAACCCCATTGTACAAGTTCCAAGCTCTTATCTACAAAAATATAGAATTTTGTATTTTTTGCCAGAAGACAAATCACGGATGCGGTTTTTTTTCCCCAGGGGTGATCGTATCGACCCAATAGTCCTAGAATTTTGCGAGAGGGCTCATTCGAACGGAAATGAAAAGTTCTAGTGCCCTTTTTAAGTGACCAAAAAATTGGAGGGCACCTAGGCCCCCTCCCACGCTCATTTTTTCCCAAAGTCGTCGGATCAAAATTCTGAGATATCCATTTTATTCAAAATAGTCGAAAAATCTTATAACTATGTCTTTGAGGACGACATACTCCCCCACGGTCCCCGTGGGAGGGGCTGCTAGTTACAAACTTTGACCAGTGTTTGCATATAGTAATGGATATTGGGAAGTGTACAAATATTTTCAGGGGGATTTTTTGGTTTGGAAGAGGGGTTGGGAAGAGGGGGTTATGTGGGGGAAACTTTCCACGGAGGAATTTGTCATGGGGGAAGAAGATTTCCATGAAGGGGGCGCAGCATTTTCTATCATTATTTAAAAAACAATGAAAAAATAAATATGATAAAGATTTTTCAACTGAAGGTAAGGAGTAGCATTAAAGCTTAAAACGAACATAATATATTACGCATATAAGGGGTTCACCTCGTTCTATTACCTCTCTCTTTACGCTAAAGTATTTTCAGTAATTTCAACTATTTATTCCACGGCCTTTGTGATTCAGGGTAAAAATTTAAGCTTTACTGTAAAGAGCGAGGTATTGACGAGTGGGCGAACCCTCTCATATACGTCATAAAAACATACGAATATAGAAGTTTGTTATGTAAGCTAATTCGTAAGTTACGTATATCTTTTACTAATGAAAACATTCTTAAAAAATTAAAAGTTCTAGTTGCCTTTTTAAGTACCCAAAAAATTGGAAGGCAACTGGGCCTCCTCCCCCTCTTTTTTTCTCAAAATCATTCGATCAAAACTATGAGTAAGCCATTTAGCCAAATATATATATATGCAAATTTTGCTTTAATTATTCATCTGCGGAGAGCCGAAATCAAAACAAGGATTAACTAAAAAACGTTAAGAAATTAAATAAAAAAAAAAAACAAGTTTTTTTAACTGAAAGTAAGGAGCGACATTAAAACTTAAAACGAGCAGAAATTGCCCCCTATATGAAAGGGGCTGTTCCCTCTTCAACAACCTGCTCTTTACGCTAAAGTTTTTAGTGTTTTAAAAAGTAGAGTTGAGAGAAAGAGTCAAACTTTAGCGTAAAAAGTGGGGCGTTGAGGGAACAGCCCCTTTCATATACGGGGTAATTTCTGCTCGATTTAAGTTTTAATGTCGCTCCTTACTTTCAGTTAAAAAAAACTTATTTTTTAAATTTAATTTTATTAAGAGTACCCTATTGGTTTGTCAAATAAATATTTTCTTTTTCAAGTTATTAAATAATAAAAAAGCAAGTTTTTTCAACTGAAAGTAAGGAGCAACATTGAAACTTAAAACGAACACAAATTATTCCGTATACGAGGGGTGTTGTCTCCTCCTTAATACCTCGCTCTTGACGCTAAATTTTTTTAGTACTTCTAAAAAGCTTCTTATTCTAAAAACGGCCCCTTTGTTTCAGGAATAGTTCTTAAAGAATGAGGACAAAGGTCAAACTCCCTTCGTGGAAAATTTATCGTGGAAAATTCTCCCGGAAAATTTCCTCCCCGCGGAAAACTCTCCCTTTAGAAAACCCTCTCGCCTCCTAAAAAATTATTCGTATATTTCCCAATAACAAATACTATATGTGGACAATGGATAAATTAAGTAACTTACTGTCCTTTCTCCAGGGACTATGGGGGGGGTCATGTTGTCCTCAAAGGCATAGTTATTCAACCTTTTAACTATCCTGAGTCAGATGGCTATTACAAAATATTAGTCGGATAACTTTGGAGGAAAAGGGGTATGGGAAAGGGGTTAGTTGCCCTCCAGTCTTTTTGGTCCACTTAAAAAAGGGCATTAGAGCTTCTGATTTTCGATCAAATGAGCCCTTTTCCGATTTTGTTGGATCACTGGTTCAATACAATCAAATCTGGGAAAAACATTCAAACGAATAAAAACAAATAGATATGCATCCGTGATCTTTCTTCTGACAAAAAAATCAAAATTCCACAGTTCTTGTATATAGGAGCCTGAAGCCTTTACTCTAGGCGTTCTCTAATATGCTGAATCTGATTGTGTGGTTTTCATTAAGATTGCTTGGAGTTTTGTTGGTTTTCGACTTTTTCGACCGTTGGGCAAATTTTTTTCGGGCTCGTAACTTTTGATGAGTAGCATTGAACCTAAATCTTATATATTTGGAATTAGTATAAAGTTTCAATTCTAATAATGCCGCTATTTCGAAGCACGTGATCATAGGAGAACCTGGCACGTCATTTGTATTAGGTAGGACGTGGAATATTTTGGATAGAAATAAATGAGTTTGATTCCATAAGAACCGAATTGGAATCTATAAAAAACAAATTGGACGAACATATGAATAGGCCAAAAAAACATGATCTTTACCGATATGATTAAAATCAGTAATCAATACTAATACATCTTGTATTTTTTTGTGGCATATGGTATCTTTTTGAATTAAATACCCCCCCCTAAAGATTCACTGATGATCATTGAATAGAACCGCTTGTCAGTTATCTAGTCACGATTCAGTCTAAATTTGGAGGGGGTTGGGAGAGAATCAATAAGGGAAAAGTTATTCAAAGAGTTAGCAACATCTTCTTCACATTTTTTGGAAGGATAACTTCCGTTCCCCTTCAGTCTCCTTTTATATTTTTCACTGGTGTTGGTTAAATCATTGATTTTGTTAACAATTTAAACTTATTTAAGTTAAAAATCGAATGAACAAAAACATAATAATAATAAAACTTTCCAAGTAGAAAAAAGAACATTTTATTATTTTTATAAAAAGTTTTACATTCTAACTAAGAAAATCTAGATTTGAATATATTTTAGTGGGTTTTTTTTTACCATAATTTTCATGTTTTCATGTAAAATAATGAATTTTTTTGAATTTTTTCAAATTAATGGAACAATACTCCGTTGTAGGTTGTGCTACCTAAGTAAAGAGTAACATGGGCAAAATCTATTATTATTATTATTTTGTTGTTGTTGTTGTTTTTTCTGATCACGGCACCTCGTACAGAAGGAGTTGTCTTAGAAACTTCGAAAGGGGCTCATTCGGAAATGAAATCCGAAACGAACAGAAATTAAAATAAATAACCAAGTCAAACTCAAACCGTGCAAAAATTAACATGAGTAGGGTTGATAACCTTCATTCCTTCTCAAGACCAGAACATAATTAGCACTACACTGAAAATAAAATACAATTTAAATGTTTTCCCTTTTTTGACTTTAATAAATAAAAAATTGTTAAAACTTGGAGGAATAAATATCAATATATCTGTATTAAATTGACAATCCATGGTATTTTTTTTTCCAGTGAAGTGCAAATTATGTTCTGGTCTTGAGAAGGCATGAGGGCTGTCAGCCCTTGTCATGTTAATTTTTACTCATTTTGAGTTTGACTTGGTTATTTATTATTATTTCTGTTCATTTGGGGTTTCATTTATTTATTGGTCGTGATTTGGGGTAGTTTTATCCTTGGAAGATTATTTGACTTTATTTCTGCTCATTTTTGGTTTAATAGAGTTCTTTATTTTTCTTTGAGAAACTTATTTTTTGAAAAACGTTTTTTTAATTAATTTAAAAATAAACTGATAAATCATGTACACACATTTCTATAGATTTTCAATATTTAAAGTAAATTAGGAGTTTCTGATAGAAAATTATAATCGCAAGGAAAATCAATAAAAATATAAAGTTGAAAACATAATAACGTGAAAGAAACGACTATCTTATCCTCTTTTTTTGCCAGGGGTGATCATATTAAACCAACGGCTTCAGCATCAGGATGCCAGATACAAAGTTTGAACTTAGGGTTTGGCATTTTTCTGGCAATAGGGGGGGTGGTCGCAGGGTTGCCAACTGCCGATGTCAAAAAAGAGTGCAAATTAAAGCCAAAAAAGTGTGCAAATCGCCAAAAACAGAGTGCAAGTCAAAAAGTTTGCGCGCGCACGCTATTTACCAATAATTATCAATTATTCTACAATCAATAGACACTGTACCTTTTAATTTTTCAAATGTATATAAAATAAAATTTGGAGAACTCCCTACTTAAATCAACCTCTATATAATGGGTTAGAAAATGATTTTAATTCTTTTTTTTAAGCTTAAAAGGTAAAGCTCTGCTTGAAAGTTGCTGGTGTTTATTTTGATTGCCTTGATCATTAATCGAAGTATAGTTGACTTCATCAAATGTTTAGATAAAGTTTTGTCTCCATTTTATCCAAATGTTTTGAAAGTAATATAAGAGGTCTAATTAAGTAATCGTGAACTATAGCTAACTTCACTGAAGTCAAGTTAAGTACCGTACCCAAGCAGCGAAAAAAAAATGGTGAAATCATTCTTAGTCACACAAAATCATTCTTCTTCTTCTTCTTCTACGGGATTTTCTCCTTCTTTCCTTTGCTTGTAAATTTATGTCTAGTTTTTACGTGAACTGAGTAGTTTTCTGGGACATTCCCAGAAGCTGCATAGCTGCTTGTTCGGCGAATGTTCTGGTTTGCTTTGAGTACACCAAGTTTGAGTACATTAATGAATATGAATAAATGCGAATGAGACAAGAGTTCTACGAAATGGCTATTTTAGATGTGAATCAAACAGTTCGTGGTAACGAACTGTAGTAAGGAGTGACCCGGCTCAATAGTCAACGAAACTCTAAAAAACGGAATTTTGATGCTAAAAGATACATCAAAAGAATCGAATTTTCACGCTGATTCTAAATATATAGTTTCAATTAATTTAGTTTTTGTCATCAAAAGTTACGAGCCTGAGAAAATTTGCCTTATTTTGGAAAATAGGGGGAAACATCCCCTAACCACCATCGCATTCGGCGTATCTACACCATCGCATTCGGCGTATCAGAGAACCCCATAGCAAAAATTTCAAGCTCCTATCTAAAATAATGTGGAATTTCATATTTTTTGCCAGAGGACAAAAAACGGGTGTGTGCTTATTTGTTTTTTTTTTTCCCCAGGGGTCATCGTATCGACCAAGTGGTCCTAGAGTGTCGCAAGAGGGCTCAATCTTACGGAAATGAAAAGTTCTAGTGCCCTCTTTAAGTGATCAAAAAAATTGGAGGGCTCCTAGGCCCCCCCCCACAATCCCTGGGAGAGGGGCTGCAAGTTACAAACTTTGACCAGTGTTTACATATAGTAATGGTTATTGGGAAGTGTACAGACATTTTCAGGGGGATTTTTTTGGTTTGGGGGTGGGTTTGATGGGAGGGGGCTATGTGGGAGGATCTTTCCTTGGAGGAATATGTCATGGGGGAAGAAAAATTCAATGAAAAGGGCTTAGGATTTTCTAGCATTACCATAAAAAAACAATGAAAAAATAAACATGAAAACGTTTTTTCAATTGAAAGTAAGGAATAGCATTGAAATTTAAAACGAACAGAGATTATTACGCATATGAGGGGTTCTAAAAATACTTTAGCATAAAGAGCGAGGTATTTAGGACGAGATAAATACCTCGCTCTTTATGCTAAAGTATTTTTAGTAATTTCAACTATTTATTCTACGGCCTTTTTGATTCAGGGGTCATTTATAAAGAATTGGGACAAAACAACCCAGAAAGACCTTTTTCTCTGATTAAATAAAAAAAACTAGTTTTTTTAACTGAAAGTTGAAACTTAAAACGAACAGAAATTACTTCGTATATGAAATGGGTTGTCCCCTCCGCAATCCCTCGCTCTTTACGCTAAAGTTTGACTCTTTGCCACAATTCTACTTTTTAAAACAATTAAAAGCTTTAACGTAAAGAGCGAGGGATTGCGGAGGGGACAACCCATTTCATATACGAAGTAATTTCTGTTCGTTTTAAGTTTTAATGTCGCTCCTTACTTTCAGTTAAAAAAACTAGTTTTTTTTATTTAATCAGAGAAAAAGGTCTTTCTGGGTTGTTTATCCCAACAACACAGAAGTGCAAATTTAAATTTTCTACTATAGAAAAATCATATCAATAGCAAAAATGTTCAATGATACATGTGGCATAACATTTTATTTTGATGCATTTGAGGAGAAGTCGGAGCCCCTCAATAACTACACAGAATTTCGTAAACAATAATAAAGTTAATAAACCAAATCTTGTATTACATTTTCAAAGAATAGTTCCCAGCGCATAAACAACAACAAATCACAATTTACTCCCAGCTCTTTTTACAGTTATAAGGGTTGTAGTTGTAAGCTACTACATGTTTTACAACTACAAGCATATGCTACCTCAAAGGATTAAAAAAAAAGAAAAAAAAAAGAAAAACAACAACAACAAAAAAGAACTAGGAGGATACGACAATCTAAGGAACACAACTCCTCAAGTGTGCAAATATGAGGATATACAGGCAGAAGGTCAACCTTGTAATAAGAAACGTACGTAGAAATTGACTTGTCATGTCTTGACCGTCACTTGTCTTGACCGTCATGTAAAACTAGACCGATAAGGGCAGCTGAAGTAAAGGGCATTGGAAAATTGTCTGAAATAGTGAAAAACCAAAATAATGAAGAAAGAAAAATGGGGTTAAAAGATAAGTAACAGCGAAATCAAAATGTGCCAAAATTGAAAATGGTAGTTATGATTATTAGGTTTGGTATTTTGACCATGATAAAGGTCATCAATGCTTTCCATGGCTTTGTTAAAAAAATTAAGTTTCTGCGTTATGTATTTCATAATGACAAAGGAGAAACCGGGGAAAAAGTTGACGTTCAACAATTTCAAACAGTTTGTGGTAACGAACTGTAGTAAGGAGCGACCCGGCTCAATAGTAACCGAAACTCTACATAACTGAATTTTTTACCAACAGTTACATCAAAAGAATTGTATTTTTATGCTAATTTTAAATATATAAGCTTCATCAAGCTTAGTCTTACCCGTCAAAAGTTACGACCCTGAGAAAATTTTGCCTTATTCTAAAAAATGGGAACAAACACCCTCTAAAAGTAATAGAATCTTGACGAAAATTGCACCATCAGATTCAGCGTATCAGAGAACCCTACTGTAGAAGTTTCAAGCTCCTATCTACAAAAAGTGGTATTTTGTATTTTTTGCCAGAAGACTGATCACGGATGCGTTTTTATCTGTTTTTTTTTTCCAGAGGTGATCGTATCGACCCAGCGGTCCTAGAATATCGCGAAACGGCTCAATCTAATAGAAATTAAAATTTTTAGTGCCCTTTTTAAGTGACTAAAAATTAGAGGAAACCTAGGTCCCCTCCCACGCTCTTTTTTTCCCAAAGTCGCCGGATCAAAATTTTGAGATAGCCTTTTTATTCAGCATAGTCGAAAAATCTAAGAACATTGTCTTTGGGGACAACCTAATCCCCCAGAGTCTGCAGGGGAGGGGATGCAAGTTACAAACTTTGACCATTGTTTTCTTATGGTAATGTTATTGGGAAGTGTGCAGACGTTTTCAGGGGGACTTTTTCACGTTGGGGGGGATTACGTGGGAGGATCTTTCCATGGCGGAACATATAATGAGGAATGAAATTTTCCATGAAGGGGGTGCTGGGTTTTCTAGCATTGTTAAAAAAACAATGAGAAAATACATAAAAAAAGGTTTTCTCAACTCGAAGTAAGGAGCTGCATTAAAATTTAACACGAACAGAAATTATTACATATATAAGGGCGTTCGTCTCCTCCTGAATGCCTCGCTCTTTACGCTAAAGTTATTTTATTAATTTCAACTATTTATTCTACGGCCTTTGTGATTCAGGGGTTATTCTTAAAGAATTGGGACAAAACCCAAGCTTTAGTGTAAAGAGCGAGATATTGATGAGGGGGTAAACCCCCTCATATGCGTAATAAAAATATACAAATATAGAAGTTCGTTACGTAAGTTTACTCGTAAGTTACGCATATTTATTACTAATAAAAACGTTCGTAAAAAAGAGGTTATAGTTGCATTTTAAGTAACGAAAAATTGGAGGGTTACTAGGCCTCCTCCCCCACCTTTTTTTTATCTAAATCCTTCAATCAAAGCTATTAAAAAGCCATTTAGCCAACAAAATAATAATATGCATATTTCGTTTTAATTATTCATGTGCGGTGAGTCAAAATCGAAACATACATTAATTCAAAAACGTTCAGAAATTAAATAAAAAAAAAGATTTTCAACTGAACTAAGGAGCGACATTGAAACTTAAAACGAACTAAAATTATTCCGGATATGAATGGGGCTGTCCCCTCCTCAACGTCCCGCTCTTTACGCTAAAGTTTTATATTGTTTTAAAAAGTAAAACTGTGACAAAGAGTCAGACTTTAGCGTAAAGAGCGGGAAGTTGAGGAGGGGACAGCCCCTTTCGTATACGGAATAATTTCTGTTCGTTTTAAGTTTTAATGTCGCTCCTTACTTTCAGTTAAAAAAAACTCGTTTTTCTTTATTTATAAAAGCTCCAAGCAATGAAATCAAACAGTTCGTGGTAACGAACTGTAGTAAGGAGCGACCCGGCTCAATAGTAAACGAAACTCAAAAAATGGAATTTTTATGCTAAAAGATACATCAAAAGAATCGAATTTTCATGCTGCTTTTAAATATATAAGTTTCATCAAATTTAATGTTTGTCATCAAAAGTTACGAGCCTGACAAAATTTGCCTTATTTTGGAAAATAGGGAGAAACCCCCTCTAAAAGTCAAAGAATCTTAACGAAAATCACACCGTCGCATTCAGAGTATCAAAGAACCCTATAGCAAAAATTTCAAGCTCATATCTACAAAAATGTGGAATTTCGTATTTTTTGCCAGAAGACAGATCACTGGTGCGTGTTCATTTATTTTTTTTTCCAGGGGTCATCGTATCGACCATTTGGTCCTAGAATGTCGCAAGATGGCTCATTCTAACGGAAATGAAAAGTTCTAGTGCCCTTTTTAAGTGACCAAAAAAATTGAAGGGCACCTAGGCCCCCTCCTACGCTCATTTTTTCCCCAAAGTCAACGGATCAAAATTTTGATATAGCCATTTTGTTCCGCATAGTTGAAAACCATAAAACTATGTCTTTGGGGATGACTTACTCCCCCACAGTCCTTGGGGGAGGGGCTACAAGTTACAAACTTTGACCATTGTTTACGTACAGAAATGGTTATTGGGAAGTGTACATACGTTTTCAGGGGGATTTTTTTGGTTTTGGGGGTGGGGTTGAAAGGAGGAGGCTATGTGGGAGGATCTTTACTTGCAGAAATATGTCATTGGGGAAGAGTAAATCAATGAAAAGGGCGCAGGATTTTCTAGCATTACTATAAAAAAAAAAAAACAATGAAAAAATAAACATGAAACGTTTTTCAATTGAAAGTAAGGAGTAACATTAAAACTTAAAATGAACAGATATTATTACGCATATGAGGGGTTCTAAAAATGCTTTAGAATAAAGAGCGGGGTATATAGGAGGAGATAAATATCTCGCTCTTTATGCTAAAGTCTTTTTAGTAATTTCAACTATTTATTCTATGGCCTTTCTGATTCAGGGCTCATTCTTAAAGAATTGGGACAAAAGTTAAGATTTAGTTTAAAGAGCGAGGTATTGACGAGGGGACAAACCCCCTCATATACATAATAAAAATATAAGAATATAAAAGTTTGTTACGCAAGTTAATTCTTAAGTTACGTATATTTTTTACTAACAAAACGTTCGTTAAAAATTAAAAGTTCTAGTTGCCTTTTTAAGTAGCTGAAAAATTGGAGGGCAACTAGGCCTCCTTCCCCACCTCTTATTTCTCAAAATCATCTGATCAAAACTAAGAGAAAGTCATTTCGCCAAAAAAAAGAATTAATATGCAAATTTCATTTTAATAATTTATGTGCGGAGAGCCAAAATCAAACATGTATTAATTCAAAAACTTTCAGAAATTAAATAAATAAACTAGTTTTTTTAACTGAAAGTAAGGAGCGACATTGAAACTTAAAACGAACAGAAATTACTCCGTATGTGAAATGAGTTGTCCCCTCCGCAATCCCTCGGTCTTTACGCTAAAGTTTGACTCTTTGCCACAATTCTACTATTGAAAACAATTAAAAACTTTAGCGTAAAGAGCGGGGGATTGCGGAGGGGACAACTCATTTCATATACGGAGTAATTTCTGTTCGTTTTAAGTTTCAATGTCGCTCCTTACTTTCAGTTAAAAAAAAACTAGTTTTTTTTATTTAATAGCTATCAATAACGACATTAAAGTTTATAAGGACGTTAGCCAATAACCTAATACTACATCAGCCTCTGTTAAAAAACAAAGGTTCGGTGTTATGTTTTTCATAATGACAAAAGACAAGCCAATACAAAAGTTAAAGGTCCAATATAAAATCGTAATTTTACAAAGGCTCTAATTCTAATTTAAGATCATTTAAAATGTTTAATGGGTTGATTGATGAAGATTAGGAACGGATAAATGTGATAAGAAAACTGGTGAAAGTGAGAATCGCAACAGCTAAAGAAAATGGCACGGAACAAAACGACAGTGAGAATCACATTGAAATGTAAACGAATTTTGAAGAGATTAAAAGTAAACTTAAATATGGGATTATAATGATATTAAATAAAAAAATAGTTTTTTTTAACTGAAAGTAAGGAGCGACATTAAAACTTAAAACGAACAGAAATTACTCCGTATATGAAACGGATTGTCCCCTCCGGAATCCCTCGCTCTTTACGCTAAAGTTTTTAATTGTTTTAAAAAGTAGAATTGTGGCAAAGAGTCAAACTTTAGCGTAAAGAGCGAGGGATTGCGGAGGGGACAATCCATTTCATATATGGAGTAATTTCTGTTCGTTTTAAGTTTTAATGTGGCTCCTTACTTTCAGTTAAAAAACTAGTTTTTTTATTTAATTTCTGAACGTTTTTGAATTAATGCATGTTTGATTTTGGCTCTCCGTACATAATTTGTTAAAATTAAATTTGCATATTAATTCTTTTTTTGGCCAAATGGCTTTCTCTTAGTTTTGATCAGACAATTTTAAGAAATAAGGGGTGGGGAAGGAGGCCTAGTTGCCCTTCAATTTTTCAGTTACTTAAAAAGGCAACTAGAACTTTTAATTTTTAACGAACGTTTTTATTAGTAAAAAATATACGTAACTTAAGAATTAACTTACGTGACAAACTTTTATGTTCTTATATTTTTATTATGTATACGAGGGGGTTTGTACCCTCGTTAATACCTCGCTCTTTACACTAAATCGTAAGTTTTGTCCCAATTCTTTAAGAATAACCCCTGAATCAGAAAGGCCGTAGAATAAATAGTTGAAATTACTAAAAATACTTTAGCATAAAGAGCGAAGTATTTATCTCCTCCTAAATACCTCGCTCTTTATGCTAAAGTATTTTTAGAACCCCTCATAAGCGTAATAATCTCTGTTCGTTTTAAGTTTTAATGCTACTCCTTACTTTCAATTGGAAAAACTTTTTCATGTTTATATTTTCATTGTTTTTTTTTAATAGTAATGCTAGAAAATCCTGCGCCCTTTTCATTGAATTTCTCTTCCCCCATGAAATATTCCTCCAAAGAAAGATACTCCCACACAGCCCCCTCCCCTCAGCCCCACACCCAAACCAAAAAAAAATCCCCCTGAAAATGTCAGTACACTTCCCAATAACCATTACTGTATGTAAACATTGGTCAAAGTTTGTAGCTTGCACCCCTCCCCCAGGGACTGTGGGGGAGTAAGATCCCCAAAGACATAGTTACTGCGGTTTTCGACTATGCGGAACAAAATGGCTATCTCAAAATTTTGATATGTTGACTTTGGGAAAAAATGAGCGTGGGAGGGGGCCTAGGTGCCCTCCAATTTTTTTGGTCACTTAAAAAGGGCACTAGAACTTTTCATTTCTGTTAGAATGAGCCCTCTTGAAACACTCTAGGACCACTTGGTCGATACGATGACCCCTGGGAAAAAGAAAAAAAAAACACGCACCCCTGATCTGTCTTCTGGCAAAAAATACGAAAATCCACATTTTTGTAGATTAGACCTTGAAAATTTTTTCTATTCTCTGATACGCTGAATGCGATGGTGTGATTTTCGTTAAGATCCTATGACTTTTAGGGGGTGTTTCCCCCTATTTTCCAAAATAAGAAAAATTTTCTCAAGTTCGTAACTTTTGATGACAAAGACTAAATTTGATGAAACTTATATATTTAAAATCAGCATAAAAATCCGATTCTTTTGATGTATCTTTTAGCATCGAAATTTCGTTTTTTAGAGTTTTGTTTACTATTTAGCCGGGTCGCTCCTTACTACAGTTCGTTACCACGAACTGTTTGATTAAAAGTAAACTTAAAATCGGGTACGGGAAAATTGTCCCGAATCGAGGCAGATTTTACGAAAAGCTTTGTCCAGACTTTATTGTACATATTGCGGTCACTCTATAATGTTTCTGTCCGGTTTAAGCCCATTTTTTAAAATCAAGATTAAAAATATATAAGAGCTCTGTATTTTCGTTACTGCAAATGTTTATTGTATCTACCGCGTTCCTATAGAAATTGGAAGTTTATTAAAAAGTTTTGTACCACTGATATTATTTTGGTTTATAGAAAACTATATGCTAGATTAGGTGCTGATATCTGTCAACGCTTGGGTCCTTATCACCCTTTGATTAGATTGTATTGTCTGTTTTATTTTGTTTTTCTTTCCTTTTGTGTTTTTACCCCGCTTACATCGTTAAAACAACCAGGCAATAAATACATTATTATTATTATTTCAAACAATTATTTGTAAGCTGCATTCGACTGAGATGGTTTGTTTAAGGTACTAAACATTAAGTACAGTGTTATATAGTACACCAAAGATACCAGCTATAAGAAAAGCTGGCGCATTTTTTTAGGGGAGGGATTGCCATAAGTTTCAAAAAGTATATTTTAGGCCCAATTTTCTAAAGTTCCCGAAAGGGATCCTTAAGATCAATATTAGAGATGGAATCTACTCCCTAATCTACCTCTGTTTTGTGAAATACATATTGACTAAGTGCGTGATGGTGCTATCCAGTGGCCACTTGCTTCCCTCATATTGCGTAAATTTGGCAATTTAGAATAAAAGATAGTTACTATGGTGACCAGGACCTGACTGGGAGGAGTAGGGATATCCCCCCAGAAAACAATGCTAAGTTTCTGAATGACCTTATTTAATTTGTTTTCCTTTGAATAATAAAAAGCACAGTTCAAATCATTTGAAATGCAATCGGTAAACAAAGCAATTACTATTAACATCTTGAACCATTTTTTTTTTATTCTAAAGTGCCTCCAGGAAAACACTTTTAAAACCATATAAAGAATAAATGGGGTGGGAGGGAGAAGGTGTCCCCTTCTCGAGTATCAGATAGGTTAATTTCTTATCGTTTCATGTTTTTATCTTACTATTAGTTGACAAGTACCTCCCCCTCTTATTCTTCTAGCTACATCCATGAATAGAGTGCTATAATTATTTAATAAATTATTATTATAATTATTATTTATAATTATTATTTATAATTGCTATAATTATTTAATAAATTATGAGCACTTATTTCTGTTTTAGAGTGTGCAATGGGCGTTGAGGTGGATGCACAGGGTTCAGAAGAGTCAGAATATGTTAAAGCAGTCAAAAGGTTTGTATCTTTTAAGTTTTTCTGTATAAATAACAAAATTGAATCAAATGACTGATTTCTGAGTAGTAACTACACCTTAGATAATTTCTTAAACCACATTGGCCTGTCATATCATAAAGAAACAAAACGATCAAAAATGGCGTCAAACAAAAATACTGCAGAAAACACAGAAAGCGAGCACTACAGAGAAGCTGTTGAAATTTATAAATACCAACATTTAGGTCTAGCTCTGAACAGTGATTCAGGTGATTTGAGAATAAATGAGTCATATTTCGGTTTTCTCAAAACAGAAGCTGATACTTTAGTAATCTCTGAAATAAACCTTGAACTACCTTACCCAATCACATAATCCAAACACATCATCAACCCCTTAGATCTCAAAGGGTATCCGCAAGAAACGCAATGATTAAAATCAGAAATCACGTGACCTAGTTCTCCAATTATTTAATTGCTTATTCGTTTGTTTGAGGGAATGCATTTTTTCTTTTATTTTCTCAGTTATTTGTTAGTATCCGCCGATGGCAGTTCACATTTTTTTAGACTTTGTGCAAATCGCAGATATTGGCGAATACCTCACTTTATTGTTGTTAGGTATTTGATTTTAATTCTTATAATTTTTTGTCTTTTATTGAATTTTATTTATCTTAAATTTTTTGTTGTTTATTTTTTCATTGGTTTTTAACTGGTTTTATTGTACTTTCCGTGTTTTTTTTTTTCGTCAGCATTTTCCTTGTTTATATTATTTTGTTCGCGCTGAAGAAGAGAGGCGGTTGCTCTCTCGAAATATTCGCTTTCTGTGTTTTCTGCAGTATTTTCGTTTGGCCTTTAAAAATTCCACTTTTGATCGTTTTCTTTCTTTATGTAACTACACCTTGGAAAAACATTGGCATATCCCCCCCCCCTGAAAAACATTTCAAGGCACCAATTTTTAAAGCTCATTTGAAAGATTCTACCAATAAAATAATTATTCATAACAATAATAATAAGACACAAAATAATACCAATAATGTAGCCGTACAGCTTCTATTGTGATTACAACTGTGTTGTTACAATAAAAGATAATACGGATAATGTAGCAATACAACTATTTCTGACCATAATGATGCAATCACAATATAAAATCTTATCAATAAACCATACCAGTAATGTAGCCATACAACTATTTCGGCTATTTAACCAATTAAATAAAAAAAACAAGTTTTTTTAACTGAAAGTAAGGAGCAACAATAAAACTTACAACGAACAGAAATTACTTCGTCTATGAAAGGGGCTGCTTCCTCATCAACGCCCCGCTCTTTACGCTAAAGTTTGACTCTTTCTCTAAACTCTACTTTTTAAAACACTAAAAAACTTCAGCGTAAAGAGTGGGGCGTTGAGGAGGGAACAGCCCCTTTCAAGTACGGAGTAATTTTTGTTCGTTTTAAGTTTTAATGTAACTCCTTACTTTCATTTAAAAAACTTTTTTTTATTTAATTTCTGAACGTTTTTGAATTAATGCATGTTTTGATTTTGGCTCTCCGCACTTGAATAATTAAAACGAAATTTGCATATTATTTTTTTTTTGGCTAAATGGTTTTCTCATAGTTTTGATCAGCCCTATTTTGAGAAAAAAGAGTGGGGGAGTAGGCCTAGTTACCCTCCAAATTTTTGGTTACTTAAAAAGGCAACTAGAACTTCCAATTTTTACGAACGTTTTTATTAGTAAAAATATACGTAACTTACGAAATAACTTACGTAACGAACTTCTAAACTCGTATGTTTTTATTGCGTATATGAGGGGGTTCGCCCACTCGTCAATAGCCCGCTCTTTACACTAAAGCTTAAATTTTGTCCCAATTTCTTAAGAATGTCCCTTGAATCACAAAGGCCGTAGAATAAATAGTTGAAATTAATAAAATTACTTTATCGCAAAGAGCGAGGTTTTAAGAGGAGGTGAACCCCTCATACGCGTTATAATTTCTGTTCTTTTTAAGTTTTAATGCTGCTCCTTTCTTTCAGTTGAAGAAACTTTTTCATATTTATTTTTTCATTGCTCTTCAAAAAAATACTAAAAAATCCTGCGCCCCCTTCATGAAAATTTTCTTCCTCCATGGAAAGTTCCTCCACATAACCCCCTCCCCTCAACCCCTCCTCCCCCAACCAAAAAAAATCACCCTGAAAGTGTCTGTACACTTCCCAATAGCCATTACTATGTGTAAACACTGGGCAAAGTTTGTAACTTGCAGCCCCTCCCACGAAGACTGTGGGGGAGTAATTCGTCCCCGAAGACATAGTATTTAGGTTTTTTGACTATGCTGAATAAAATGGCTAACTCAGAATTTTGATCCGGTGACTTTGGGAAAAAATGAGCGTGGGAGGATGCCTAGGTGCCCTCCAATTTTTGTCACTTAAAAAGGGTACTAGAACTTTTAATTTCCATTAGAATGAGTCCTCTCGCGACATTCTAGGACCACTGGTTCGATACGATCACCTCTGGGGAAAAAACAACAACAAAAAAAACAAACAAATAAACACGCATCCTTGATTTGTCTTGTGGCAAAAAATACTCAATTCCACATTTTTGTAGATAGGACCTCGAAACGTCTACTGTATGGTTCTCTGATACGCTTAATCTGATGTTGTGATTTTTGTTAAGACTCTATGAATTTTAAGGGGTGTTTCCCCCTATTTTCTCAAATAAGGCAAATTTTCTCCGGCTCGCAACTTTTGATGGGTAAAACTAAACTTGATGAAACTTATATATTTAAAATCAGTATTAAAATGCGATTCTTTTGATGTAACTATTGGTATCAAAATTCCGGTTTTTGAGTTTTGGTATGAGCCGGGTCGCTCCTTACTACAGTTCGTTACCACGAACTGTTTGATAACTGTCACCAGCAAATAAAAAAAACTAAAACATACAAAAAATCTGCCAGTGTAAAACCATGTGATAGGCCTTCAAGGGTGCTAAACAATGTCACTCATATGAAGGTTAAATAAGAATTAAAAAAACAACAACATAAAAACAATTATTAACTGGCCTTCCTGGGGGTGTCTTTTTGTTTCTTATGATGTAAAAGTTAAACGTTTTTCTTTTTCTTCGTGATGATGGCTATTTATTTGTAGAGCTGAAATATTTGCAAGTTATATTTAATTAAATTTTGGTTGTCACTGTCTTGGTAAAAACGAAGTAATTTTTTCTTGGAAATAATTTGTTCAGGCATAATATGAAAGTAAGGGGGTCGTTGCAGTTACTTATTTTTATTTTCAGTTAAGTACAGGGTCGTACAGTACATGCTATATAAAATTTTTCAGTGGTGTTGATTGGTAACATCTCAGTTTTCTGCATGACTAGAAGTTAAAAAATTTGACGAAACATTTTTGTTCTTTATGTTTCAGTTCAGAACTATACAGAACGAAGCCTTGGTTAATCTAATTCTATAAAATTGTATCCTCTTTATGCACACCTTCCTTCTAAATGTATCTGTAAGGCCGCTGTTTGCATTATTTGGCACTCTTAAGATCTGTCGGGGGTATGTTTTCTAGGATTTTTGAACATTCGGATCAAAAGGCTCTCGCATATCTGATCCAGTGACCTATAAGGCCATCGAGTGCCTGGAGAAGGGGCACAAAGAGTGCAAGAGAGCAATACACGAGGGTTGTCCAAAAAGTAACCTTCGTTTGAAAATAAAAATCAAGCCACTTAAATTAAGCAATTTTATTATATACATTTCAAATTATGACATTTTTGTGTTTTCCACATTCTGGGTTGCCACCACGGTCAGTTCCTAAAGTACTACTATTGCCCAAATTTGCGTGCTGCATTGGGATTTTCGTCGCTACAATCAAAAACTTGATTGTAATAGTGCTAAAATAGCACTTTTTGCTAAAGGTGGCAACTCTGAGCACGTGCTACAGTGCTACACATAATGAAACAGTGCTAAAATAACACTTTTGTGCTACAGATGGCAACCCTGTCTACATTGTAACCCAAAAATTTGAAGCGCATATCATATCTTTTAACACTTTTTAAAATTCCCTCTATACAAATATGCCGCCTGGGAATTTAGCCAACTTATAACGGCATTTTTCTTCATTGTCAAAGCGCCGAATTGCAAGTCAATGTTTTATGTATGCGGAAAGATGACAGTCTGTAGGGGCTAAGTTGGGTCTGTGGGGGGAAATGATCAATAAAGTGGTTTGAAAGTGGCCAAAATATCATTTGTTCTTTGAGCTGTGTGAGGGCGAACGCTCACATGCAAAAACACAACATCACATGTGAGAAGACGACGCTTGTTTTGGATTGCCCTTCTTACTCTTTTCAACGTTTTACTGTAGGATTCATAATTAATAGTCGTACCACGCTCCATAAAATCAATGTGCAAGGTGCTCTTCTTGCCGTAAAAACCGTCCATAACTTTCCTCTCAGACAAAGTCTGTCGGCCTACTGCTCCTGTCTTCATCGTGAGTATTTGTTTTTCGTATTAAAAATCATAACCATTGACGGAGCACACTATCACTCATAATGCTAGGACCTTAAGCTTCAAACGATTCATGATGTATTACGGCTGATGAGCTATTCTTGTGTCAAAAGAAATATTATAACGCTGCGCAGGGTTTTCTACTCTGGCGCTTATGTTTTGGGGTTATGTCTAGCAAACGTGCAACAGTACAATGCTCCACTTTGCACAGCTAGAAGTGCACTGACTCCACGCGTAAACTGCTGCGTGAATGGCGCCTATCAACCCACTAAATCTTGCGCTACGCATGAACGGAGGATAATTTCTGGACGACCCTCGTGTATAAATGGGCCTTTAATAGTTCTTGCATTACAAATAATATTCTTCCAAAAATTTCACCTTTCTTTGTCATTTCAGAGCAAGCATTATAGCCAACGCGAGAATCGTCCAGCCATGGTACTATTCAGATTTCATATTCTATTTTTCTGCTACTGGTCGGGAACAGAAGAAACTGCTGAAAAAGCTGCATGATTTTACTCGTAAGATCATCGAGCAACGGCGAGAAGAATTTCAGAATAAGGAAGTTGATGCTGATGATGAAACTACTAGTAAGATTAAAAGTACTATCCAAAACTCAAAGTGCCGAAACGTTTTCAAGGTATTCTCTCTGAATAGCCCGGATTGATAACCAATAGTCGTTCATTTTTTTAACCCAATTTAAGGAGGAAAAAAAAATAGCTTATCCAGTTGAAACTAATAATATACTGAAGGCTATTTGGCAAAGTAGCACCTGAACTTTGTTGAATAGTACCAGTAAAATAGAAGCAGACTAAAAATAAGTATTGTCAAGTGATAGTGATCACATCGTTCTTATCTAGTTGACTTTTATGATAATATGGCTAAATAGGTTCTATCGCTGCATACATGCATGATTATTATCAGTCTGGGAGTGTCCAGATATTCGCTTTGTATGAAAAAGATTTTTTTTACGAAAAGCTGAATTGCTCGGTAAAATCATTTCGAGATTCGGTAAAACCTACCAGATTCTGATGCTGGTCCTTCAAACACCCCTTTATTCCCAGTTATAATTCACCGACCAATCAGCATAAGATATACACTATGATCTAACATTCAAAGGGCTGAAGCCTAAATAGAAGGCGAAATCTTTTTTTTATAAGCCCTTGTTTACAGCAAATTGTCATTAACACTTTCTTTATTCTTTATTACTCCTTTTAATGAAACATTTGGAACAACGAGTCGAGTTTCAAAATAAGAAATTTGATTCTGACAGATGGCTCTAACAGTATGATAGAAACGTTTGAATTTTTATTCAGATTAACGTATCCCAACTTATACATGTCAACTTACAACAAAACAGACTGAGGGATAGAACTCGATATGACTTCTTTATAAAAAAAAGAAATAACAACAAAATTGCGCCCTTCTTAAAAGAGATATAAAGGGGGGGGGGTACTTGAGTAAAAAGTAACTGGAGATAGGGATGGTAATCGCCAAATAACTCGTAATATATTAAAAAGCTCGCTACTGTAAGCTGAAAGAGCCATCTTTATCAAAATCTCTCTAAATGTAAGCAAGAATGGTGATTCACTTATTAATTAAGATAACTTGTATTTATTTGCAATGAGGGGAAGTTGATATTTAATACTAATCTCCCTCTCTCATTCTTAACAAACAGGGAAATGAACTGATTCTTAGCTATTGATAAACGACAATATTGATTTTCAGTAAAAAGCTGCAATTTTATGAATTTTCTGTTAATAATTATGTTGAATTTTTAGAAACCCCATGTCTAAATTAAAATGGAAAATTGGTTTTAGATCAAGAATACTAAGAAATAAAAATGAGGTTTTAGTTTCAGATTATTTTTCATCTTCCTAGGTTGAGCTAAAAATGATCTAAAATTGTTATTGATTAGAACCAAACAACCTGTAGTATTTGTAGATTTGAAGGGAAAAATAATTAATAGTTCTTTTTTTACGTATGCGAAGTATAAAGCTCTCATGATTTAGTATGGAAATGAAAACTTTAATCTATGCAAACAACCAAGATTCCTGAAGACTATTGCTCTAAAGTTTGCTAATCTGCACTTTAAAATCACAAGATTAAGTCTGTATATACCTGAATTTTAAATACACCTATTCCTTACATTTATACTAGGTGTAAAGGTTATACACACATATTGTGCTTTGTGTGTTAATCCTGTAAGAGAGAGAACTTTCCCCCTTCTTCCTTAAACATAATGTTGTCTTTTCTTCAGAATATTTGTTTCATCATGGACAGGTATGTGGAAAAACACAATAGTCAATTAACAATTAAGGATTTTTATAAGAGGGGTGAAGGTAATGTATTATAAGAGCTTTGAATTCAATACCAGTTTTTGGTTTAATTCAAAAAATTGGAAAGATTTCCTAGCTTAGAAAATCTTGACTGAAAGATTCTTTCCAAATAGCACTCTTTTTTACTTCGCTCGCCAAAAAAACAACAAAAAAAGAACTGTTACGTCGCTATTCTTTGAAATCTGAAAAGTCAGTCGGAAAAGTCCGAAAAAAATAAGGCTTCGGATCTCAAAATCCGAAACGCTATTGCTGTTTTGCTTTTCACGCTCTTTTTTATTCTTTTTTTCTTTTATTTTAAAGTATAATTTCACAAGTCACATATACACATTTCAGAAATCTTCCGTAAACATCCCATCACAATGAATGGAATCATTTAAAACAGTTCTATGCTTGAAAGCGGCATTTTCAAGTCATTCAGATCGGGTTCAGCAAATGATGAGTGATCACTAGCCAGTAACCCTTAATAATATTAATCTGTACTGAGAAGCTACCAAACCATATAAAAAAAAACAAGAAAAAAAGATGCGATAAACATTCTTAAAGGAAACAGCATTGAAAAATAAAAAGAGACAAAAAGTCGTAGCAGCTTTGACGAGATCTGATTAGTATTAGGCTTACGAGGAACAATAGAAGATATTACGAGTAATGTTTCCTCCTGGTATCGTATCATCCAGAGCTCCGGCCCTGGAAATTTCTATTTATGTATTTAATTTTTCATTTGTTTATTATTTTATTTATTTATGACCCATAAGAAGTACAAAAAATACAACCCGGTGTAGAGTAATGGAACAATAAAAAAAAACAAGATAAGAAAATAAACTTCCGACAAGTACAAAAAAAAGAACAGAAGAAAACTAACCCTTATCAAAATAAAAACACTCACGTAACCTCGTCCAAATTAAATGTAGGAGTCGACTTTTCCATCATAGCATCAATTCAAAACGTCTGAAAATTTCTAAGTGTGCCTCCAACATGAATAAATAATAAATAATTAAAATGTCTATAATTTTAAGTGTTTCTAGGACACATGTCCGAGGAATTGAGCAGTAGCTTGATAGACACTTAATACGCTGTATGTCTTGCGACAAAGGAAATCTAGGACCTGCTACTTCTTGTTTGGCAACAGATCGGAGCTAAAATGACCAAAAATATATTTTTGACTCAGTTATGTTTGGTAAATGCGTGGGCCATGATGTAACTCTTTTAGTAACAAATATTTCCAATTTTTCTGTAAACTAATGTTATATTATAATTAGTTAACCAAACTAATTAAAAAATTTAAAATTCCTGCAATATAGTGATATAAAACAATTTTTATGTAATATAATATAACTTAATGTTCAGTTTAATTAACAAATCTAGTAGCGTCATGTGGTATCAAAAAAAATTTTTTACAGTTGTTTTCTGCTTCTAGAGGGAAAATAAATAACTATATGAAGCAAATATTAAAAAAAAAATATTAACAAAATATATTAGAAAAATTTAAAAAAGCAAATATTAAAGATTGTTTGCTAAAATTTTGATTATTCACCATTGATGATGGAAAATTAAATTATTTGATCTTCTTATTTGTGTATTTTGTTTTTGTTTCCCTGTGTCTGGGATGGGCTCCCACGCCCCTCCTGTCCGATATTTATTTGTTTACTTATCCTTGTTACTTCTCTTTTATGAGTTTTTTCTATTTTGTTTGTCTTTTCCCGTATTAAATTCTGGAATCATTATTACGATGAGATAATGATGCTTTTTCTATGTTTTTGCACTGTCCCAGCCTTACGAGCCCTGCTCTCTGTTGGGGCATAATATTGTTTTTGTATTTTTTAAGTTGAATAAAGAAAAAGTTGAAAGTTTAAAATATGAGCACGTCTTTATAAATCTGGGCCCAGTTATGTTTGCTGAATCTGCCCTGTTGGGTCCAGGAGCAGCTTTCGCTTTGTTTCAAAATTTTCCTAAGTTTTTCAAAATCATCACTATTATAATTAGCTCATTAAACTAATTAAAAGTAGTTGAAAATACTGAAAATTCCTTTAATATGTAACTATAGCTTACTGAAATTAATATAATTGAAGAATAGTATGATTTGATATAATGTAATCATAATTTATCCTTATCTCTTATAGAATTTAGTCACAGTATAATGCTACTTGAAAATAATAAATATTAAAAATTATTGAAAAATCTTTCGAACTTGTGTTTTGTAAAAATTACGTTACTTACGTTAAAAAACAACTTATATTAAAGGGGTTTTAATGTGGTGGTTTATATTTCGGTATAGAAATTAATTTTTCTTTTTTTGTATTTTTTTGAAAGAAGTAGAAAATTAAATGTGCCACTTGTCTCTTTCTGTGGGGCAGAAATACGAGAACTAAAAACGAGCTTAAACTAGCTAGGCCTATACCTTCAAATCATAGAAATTTGGAGTTTAGTTGAAAGTCCTATCTTCTTTTGTCTCGACTTGAACCCTTCTGAAAATAAACCAATTTTTTGTTTTTGAAATTTCTTTCCTAGTTTGTAAAACAAAATTGAATGGTTCCGTCATTATCTATAAAAGCGTAAAAACACGCTGGTAATGGATTTTCAATTAAATTTTAATATAGTTAGTTGCAGTATACCCGAAAACAGCCTCAGGAATTAAAATTAGGTGACAAGTAAGTTACAAGTATATACAAGTGTTGGCCATTCGAATTAACAGGCGGTAGGTCTAGCTTTTGAAAAACGGCCGACCGGGTAAACTGTCTAGCACAGAGCATCAATCGTAAATCTGACACATATTCAAGGAAAATATCGAGGAGACAGGCAGGTCATCTCTTTCAACGGCAGGTCGTCTCTATTTTTTTCAAGGGCCGGACGGTATAATGCTTAGAGACTTCATAAAAAACACTTGAGTACCTAGAATAATTTGCATACTCGCTTTTGGACACCCTTGAGCTTAAAATAGTTAGGTGTGAGTTAGTTACGCGACATAGGGTAGTTGAAAGACGCAAATACTACCTTTTGTGTCCTTTTGACTAAAGTTGTCTTTTACCTTTAGCCTAAGTAAAGCAAACTAAAAAACAGTAGATACATAAGTCAGACCATAGTTAAATTTTTATTAGAATTTAATAAGTAGCTCTAAGATTTTAATGCCAAATCTTGTTCTCGCGACAGCAATGGTTTGGCTCCAAATTCTGTGTTGCTCAAATTTAAATGAGAAATATCAAATTTAATGGATACTAGCTGAGAAACGTAAAAACCCTCGAGCTTAAGATAGTTCGATGTGAATTGGTCTACACGAGATAAGGTAGTTGAAAGACACAAATAGTACCTATTGTGCCCTTTTGACTAATGTTGTCTTTTATCTTTAACCTATGTAAAGCAAACTGAAAAAAGTAGATAGATAAAACAGACAATAGTAGCATTTTTATTTATTTTTTAATAAGTATCTTTTTTAATTTTTAATGCTAGATCATGTTGGTTGTTTTTTTCAGAGAGCGATGGTTTGGCTCCAGATTTTGTGTTGCTCAAATTTATCCTGCTTTAAGTTTGGGTTGGGTATGTAACTTTTGCCTGGGTTGGTTTTTGTTGCGTTGAATGTCGCTTGAGCTGAATTCCAAGTCAGTGAGATTTTGCTGGGTCTAGTTTGGTACGAGTTCAGTTTATCTAGTTTGAACTTACATGCCCTTAGTTTCCAGGGTAAGACTTATCTTTTTTTTTTAAAAAAAACTTTTAAATAATACATTTTTGTTTAATTTTCACACTAGAATTCATGCTAAGGCTAGAAAATCTTTCCCTTGAAAATTCCGTTATTGAAAGTGATAGGTGCCCATTATCGAAACTGGGTTAAAGAAACAAGGGCACTTTGTAATCCTGTATAATATGTTTTACTTGCGTTAAGAATATCTGTGTAATACTATTCTTTGGATTTATAACCGCTTTCAATTTTTAATTGTTTTAATTAAATTGTAATTACTCATTTTAATTAATTGTAATTACTTAGTAAATTTGCGCAATTATTATGCTCTACTAACGCCGTTTTGAACACAATTGAATAATTGTAATTATTGTTACTGGGTTCCACTGCTGAATGTCTTGTTCTCTGAACTTGTCAGTCTAGCGCAATCGTTGGGTGCCTGCGCCTAGTATAAGATTATTGGGTTTTGTTAATACAGATAGTAAATGTTTCATAGCGAATTTCAGTTATTGCTAAGCCTAGCATGCAGTTGTATTTAAATGTCAACTCTATAGCGACGAACGGACAAAAGTTTTTTTTTTCAATTACGTCTCATAGTTCCAGGAAAATATCTAGTTTTAGTAATGTAAATTTTGAAAATGCATTTTGAATTAGTATGGAAACCCAGATAGGCAAATGCTTGATATTTATTATATAAGTAAAGCTTACTTCAGCATACCCTGATATTTTGACATCTCTTATAGGTGCTGATATATGACATGATTTATAGGTAAAACATTGTTGCAATGGAGGTAAAAGTGAAAGTTACAATTGTAAAGGTAAAAGTTGATGTGTTTCGAGAACGCAAAACAAATTTTAATACCCCGAACATTTTTTTTCTTCCCTGGGAAATCCGTCTTTTTGTCCCCCAACCCCATACACACATATGAAATAGCGAAACAAGATAAAAATAAGTAAAAAAAAATTTCAGGTCGGAAGCCTGTATTTCTAGATTTATTGCTATCGAAAGATTTGGAGCTTAGTGACTCAGATATTCAAGAGGAGGTTGACACTTTCATGTTTGAAGGTCACGATACAACCGGTGCTGGCATTGCTTGGTGTCTTTATGAGCTAGGAAGGCATCCTGAAATTCAGGCAAGTATGCATTTGAGCTAATTACAAGGCTAAATTTCTAAATTTTCAAGTGGAGAATTTCAAGCTAAATTTAGATGCTAAAAATAAGCGCCTATTCTCTGCCCAAATATTTTTAAGATTAAGGTCGATCTAGTTTAATCTTACAGACTGAAAATCATCTCATATTTTAACTTTGACTGCGGTGTAACATGCCTATCTTTTTTTTAAACTGTTGTACGTGGAATGGACAGAGAGTGTTGGTCAACCCACTTTGTCCTTCAGTCATATGGCTTAAAAAAATCTTACAGTATTTTCATTCAAACATGGAAAAGCATGCCTGTCTATTGGCTAAAAAACTGTCGGGGATATTGGGGGGCCTTTGACCCTGTTTAATTTTTTTACCATAATGATTCAAGATCCTTGTGTCATTTCACTTCAAGCAATTGTATAATGTGCCCACCCTTCTGCGAGAAAATTGGTGGTGAGAATGGTGGGAGGAATATTAGATGAGCCATCGGACCATTTTATGGTTCCGATATTATGGGTAAATGACATTAAAAAAGAGCAATGGCAAAAGAGGAGTAGGGGTTGTTGAAGTGTTCACAACCCTAAACTTGCCTCCTATCTTGCTAACTTTGAAATCCTGGTATGATTCTTGTTCAAAATAGGCGCTGCTTGCCCGCCTGTTGGAGCCTTTTTGGAGGGGTACAACCCCACCTTGGTCCTCCAGTCATGCAAATTGGAAATCCATCTATGATGCTGTTGAAACTTACCTTTGTGCTTAAACTTAGCTACTTTGGCTCTCTTGTTATACGAATTGACTTTCTTGGCATAATTCCAGTCCATACAAATTTTTTTTAAAAAGCAAGTAGCAGGATGGGAACGGGGAGGTGCCACTGAACCATGTTGTCTCTTTAACCACACAAATTGAAAATCCTAACAGGATTCTGGTTTAGAAATATGGAATACGGTTACCTTTTTGCAAAAAAGTTGGAATGGAAGGGGTAGAGGAGGGGGCTACCGGATGAAAAGGTCTGGGGCCCACTGTTTGCCATTAAATTTGATTTTGAATGAATCAGGTCTTTTCTTGTTTTTGAGAAGAGTCATTATCTAATTTTCTTTCGATCTTTACAAGAATTAAGTCGCCAGAACCTCGAAATTTCTGTAGGCCAAGTTTCTAACGGCGTTACTTAGAAAGGAACAAAGCATAAACTCTAATTTCTTAGCAATGAGAGAACTTTTAAAGTTTAAGAGGCACATCTAATACCATTTCTTTAGCGCAATCCCAAGTGCAAAAAACCAAATGATAAACTCAGCTGAAATCACGAACAGAAATAGGTAGAAACAATAGATTTTTGGCCCCAGGCAAGAGTTCTACAAAGCTTTCCAAAATGCAAGTCATATTCATCAATATGGCCTAAGGTCCACACTTTCCGTAAAAACCGCAGAGGTTAGATCCTTACCACTTTCTAGGAATAAGCTGAAATCAGGGTGCTAAAAAAAAAAAAAAAAAAAAAAAAAAAAAAAAAAAAAAAAGACGAAACCAAAGTGTTGCTTTCTTAACACAATTTAGGGATCCAAATATGGAATATTTTTCAATGGGTCTGAAAATGCTGCAATATACTTTGCAAGCCATACCTACTTATGACTTTTCTGAGCTGTTTATTTCCTTTTGGTGTTTTAAAAAACAAATACAAAGTAGAAACAATAGGGAAAATCTTTTCAAGACAGTGGAAATCAGTCCTGTAAATATTTCGGCCCTATGTCCAAGGGCCGTCTTCAGTACAATACGAGAACGAGAGAGAAAATATGTATATATAATAAACTTACATTAAATTGTGAAAACTAATAATTATTTTTTAAAACAGCCTTAGCATCCTTACTTCAACGAAGTTCAACCAGGACTGCCAAAAAAATGAAGTGAGAATATAAATTCATTCAAACTAAAGAGAACAAAGTGATTAAATGCAATTTCTCAGAGCCAACCTTGCTTTTTTAGAAGCCTGTCACAAAGGCCTTTTCGTAGCTGGCTCAATACTATTATAAATCGGTTTAGTAAAATATTTTGTTAGATCATTTTTAATTAAATTTGAGTATAAAGAATTTAGTGAGTGTTCCCCTAAGTCCCTGTTCAAAGAAATATTATTATTTATTTTGAGACTAATTTCGATTGATTCCCGAACCACCTGTTTTATCCCCAAATCATTACTGATGAGTGATGATTAGTTTTAATTCTCACAGTTTAATATAAGTTTATTTATATATACATATTTTCTCTCTCGTTCTCGTATTGGGCTGAAGACGGCCCTTGGACATAGGGCCGAAATATTCACAGAACTGATTTCCACTGTCTTGAAAAGATTTTCCCTATTGTTTCTACTTTGTATTTGTTTCTTAAAACACCAAAAGGAAATAAACAGCTCAGAAAAGTCATAAGTAGGAATGGCTTGCAAAGTATATTGCAGCATTTTCAGACCCATTGAAAAATATTCCATATTTGGATCCCTAAATTGTGTTGCGAGAGCAACACTTTGGTTTAGTCGTTTGTTTTTTTTTGTTTTTTTTTCTTAGGACCCTGATTTCAGCTTATTCCTATAAAGTGGTAAGGGTCTAACCTCTGCGGTTTTTACGGAAAGTGTGGACCTTAGGCCATATTGATGAATATGACTTTGCATTTTGGAAAGCTTTGTAGAAATCTTGCCTGGGGCCAAAAATCTATTGTTTCTACCTATTTCAGTTCGTGATTTCAGCTGAGTTTATCATTTGTTTTTTTGCACTTGGGATTGCGCTAAAGAAATGGTATTAGATGTGCCTCTTAAGCTTTAAAAGTTCTCTAATTGCTAAGAAATTAGAGTTTATCCTTTGTTCCTTTCTAAGTAATGACGTTAGAAACTTGGCCTACGGCAAAAAAAGTTAACTTTTGAACTAAGACAGATCGATTTTTTTCGAAGGCAGTCGATAGCTCTTGATGAGCTGATCAAAGTCTATGTCATCCATTTTTTGGCAGAATAATTCCTTCATTAGATATACCAGTTTGAAAGTTTAAAGGGGTTGACAACTTCAGTAGTAAGGTACACACTGAAACTAAAAATAAGCTGATAAAGATATCAGATATGCCTCTTAAACTTCAAAAGTTCTCTCATTGCTAAACAAATTAGAGTTTATCCTTTGCTCCTTTCTGATGACGTTAGAAATTTGGCCTACGGCAAAAAATTCAACTTTTGAACTAAGACAGATAGATTTTTTTTCGACGGCAGTCGATAGCTCTTTATAAGTTGATCAAAGTAAATTTCATCCATTTTTTGGTACAAAAATTCCTTCATGAGATATACCAGTTTGAAAGTTTAAAGGGTTGACGACTTCAGTAGTAAGGTACAGACTAAAACTAAAAATAGGCTGATAAAGAAATGGTATCAGATATGCCTCTTAAACTTTAAAAGTTCTCTCATTGCTAAAGAAATTAGAGTTTATCCTTTGCTCCTTTCTAAATGATGACGTTAGAAACTTGGCCTACGGCAAAAAAGTCACCTTTTGAACTAAGACAGATAGATTTTTTTACGACGGCAGTCGTTAGCTCTTGATAAGCTGATCAAAGTATATGTCATCTATTTTTTGGTACAAAAATTCCTTCATGAGATATACCAGTTTGAAAGTTTAAAGGGGTTGACAACTTCAGTTGTAAGGTACACACTGAAACCAAAAATAGGCCGATACAAATTGTGAGACATATAGGGGAGTTTTAAGCAACAGTCGGCTGTTAGCTCATAATCATCTTCGGCAATGAGGGATTCGCAACTTTTGCTAGTTGTTGTACCTATTATTTGTTTCCAGTGTATTTGATGGTAAGACCAATTTAGCTCCAGTGGTAAGACATGTAGGGGACTTGTAAGTAACAATCGGCTGTTAGGCTACAATCATCTTCAGTGATACGGGTTTCGCAACTTTTGCTAGTTGCGAGGAGGGGTTTGCAACTTTTGCGAGTTGGTGTACCTAGCATTTATTTTAAGATCCTTACAGATTAACAACTTCAGCGTTTAATTGAAGCGAGGAAACAAAACCAAAGTGCTGCTCTCGCAACACTTTACTCGGTGAAGCCGAACAAAGGTTGCCGAAATACCTCACGTTGCCTATGCAACGTAGATCTAATTTTAGTCTTGATTGCCATGGAATCTGTAATATGGGTTCCAAGACCTAATTCTTTATTTTCTTTTTCTAAGAAAATATTTTGGAACGAAGAACTAGCATTTTTAGCTAGTTTAGATTCTTAGCAACTTCAGTTCAAGACTGAAATTGACACCGTTCAAGGAAACAAAAGCTTGGTGGAGCAACTTCAGGCTGTTCTTTCTGATACAGATTATAAAACTTTATTTAGTTCACACGGTGTTGGCTCTGGCTAAAGGACAAGTGAAAGCCCCCCTTTTTGGCCCAGTCAAGAGTCATACGCAGCTCTCCAAAATGAAATATAATATTCATTAATCCGGACAGAAGTCTATACTTACCTTGAAAATCGTGGTGGTTATGTATGCGATGAAAAAACGAAGACCCGAAGAAAGATGATTGAGAAACTAAAAAAAAACGAGGGTGATTCCCTCCTTCCTTGTTTCGGGTGAAAAAAAATGAGGGTCGTAGTGTTCTTTTTATTTGGGGTAGCTTCGAAAGGCTTGTTTCTTTTTTGCTTATGCATTGTGGATGGCTCGGCAGAAGTCTTTGCCAAAATATCAGCTTTGTCTTTACATTTTATTCACTAGATATAAATCACCCTCGTTTGATTTTTTGTTTTTTGATTATTATTTTTTTTATTATTCGTTTTTCATTGTATATTATTTGTAGCCAGTGTGGTCGCTGCACGTGGTTATAGTGATTAGACCCTTACCAATTTTTAGTACCTGAATCAAATAAAGGTTGAAGTTGGATTAACTCATAATCTTAAACTTAATAAAAATTGTAAGAAGTGTTGGAAATCCGAATCTTACTCACTGTATTTGCACATTTTAAAGTAATGGACGATTAACTTTTTCTCACTAACGCCAAAGTAAAGCTTACAATTTCCCTCATGAACCATCAACCACCCCGTCTCAAAAACAAATTTTTGTAGGACGAAACTTTGTTTAGAGGTTGTTTTGGAACAATCTTAGGGGAAATATCCCTCTACCCCTGTTTGGAAATTCGCCCACTGCCGTTTTCTTCAATCCTCAAAATGTGTTCTAACCTTGAAAAGTTAATGTTGTTTTTACTTCTACCGTTATTTGCTCTATACTTAATCGTTCAGTCGGTTTTAGGAGAAGGCTTTTGAAGAAATGCAGTCTGTTTTGGCCAAATATGATGGAAAGATTGATTCAAGAAGCCTAAGTGAAATGAAATATTTGGAGGCTTGTATTAAGGAGACACAGAGGATCCGCCCTAGTGTACCAGTGGTTTTCAGAGAAGCGACAGAAGACTTTCAGTCGGGTAAATAATTCCTTCTTCTTTTCATTTAGGAAACAGAATCCACTTTTGTACATCATCCTCAAATAGTTTGTATATCATCATCAAATTCAACATGTTATTTTATCTATGTTCAATTAATTTGTATCGAATTTTAATTGTAAAAAAAAACGTCGAAATTTTCTTCGTAGTCATCTATCCATTAAAGGAGCAATAATTGTAATCTGTATAATTTATATGTATATATATATTGTGGTTGCAGCGGTAGCTACAACCTAGTAAAGGACCATACCACGGACAATAGTAACAAAAAAAGTCGCCTGAAACCCCCCAAAATCGGCGTTTGGAAAAACATATTTCACGTGAATGATGTCCGTTCGTATGTATTTTAATAGCAACATCATTTGTTCCCAGGGGTGATTGAATCGTTTTTGGCATCCATTTTCTGAAAATTCGCTCAATGAAACTTTCTGGCCATAAAAAACGATGTAGATAGGTCATGAGTTTCGGGAAATTCGTTTAGTCTCAATTTTAAAAAATATTTTTCTCCAAATGATGTCACATTTATATTCGTTTTAAGAGTAACTTACATCGATTTCTTCCTGCAGTGGTCGTATAGTTTTTGATATCTATTAATATATTGACCTTAGCATAACTTATCGTGGTTGCAGCGGTAGCTACATCCTTGTAAAGGACGAACCGCGGCTGATAGCACTGTAGACCGAGTTTCCTGTAGGAGGTATGGAGACAATCTTTACGGCACCCCGCTGGCATGAGAATTCATCTAAAATTGATCTGTGAGGACAGCGCCCAACTTCGAAATGGAATTTCATCCAAAACAGTTGGGATATTATGGTCATTAGAACATCGGCAAAAATGCTTACATATAGATTTTCAAATACAATATCTGAAACTTATTCCAAGCTAACTATACCTTATTTGAATAAGTATCTGATGTGTGAACTGATGATGATTGGGATGGAAGCAGCGGGTGCAAACTCTTTAGCCTTACGTTATTCACCCTGAAATCTCTAATTTAATAACCTTGAGCCTTTTGATTGAAAAAATGTACCCCCAAACTAGGTTACAAATTAGTAAAAGGTTTGGGTGCCAACCTAACTTGAATGACGCTTTCAATCTCGATTCAATTTATAAATTATTGTTCCAACTATTAGGTGAAAATTGCTCTTTAAATATAGTCTTCAGGGGGAAATAATGACCTGTGTATCAGAAAAAAAAAGTACTGATGTTGCGAGAACGCGAGCCTTCGAACGATTTTTGATTATAATTTTATCTTTTGAATCTACCAACTCATAATAAGCGAGAATAAATTATCCATCTCTTCAGATAACTATTCCTTATACATCTGCAAAGCAAGCAAGAACATCAAAGCAAGAACAATGTCTTTTGTTCTTTTGTAACGAAAACTTAAATTTATGTTGATTTATTGAAAATTTTTTGTGATAAGTGAATTGTTGTTGGTTCGTGGGAGTCGCCTTTGGGATGTTAAGTTTGTTCCCATTTTATATGGTTTTTTATGATACTGGACCTAGGCATTCTCCAGGGTTCTTGGTATCTTTTATTTATTTTTATGTTTATTTCGCTGGACGCGTCAACGGTTGTGCTGTTGACCGGGCAATTGACGAAGGAATATGTTTAATTACACTTGTTTGAATTGCATGTAGTGAAGTATGGATGTTGTATTTATTTAAAGAAGTTTTTTTTTCATCCCCTGCATTACGAATTTGTCTTCTCAGCCGGGCTCTGGACATTTTGTAACTTATTTTATTATTAGAATGAACCTGAACCTGAACTAGTTTCTTTTAACAATCAGGATAGCGTTATAAATCGCCAAGAATGTCATAAAACCAGGGAACTTGATTTCGTGGACTCGAATTCTTATGAACTTGCAGAACACATTAGGGAGCTGAGAGTGCCTCCTTCATTATACTTTACGATCATTACAACCAATCATTTGCAAAAAGGGTTTAAAAAATGGAAGGATGCATTTTTTTGACAACATTTCTAGATTTTCCTTTGACGATCCGCTGAACCATCATCTAACTTCGGTTACTATCTAACTTGTCAAAATTTTTACATTTTCTATATTATGGTACTGACCTTGAATTCCGTGTTTATATAATTTTTACTCAATAGTAAGCCAATCTGCAAAATGTTGATACTTCATGTCGCTTTGTGTGAATAGCTTTTGTGTTTTTATTTTTTGCCACTACTTACCTTTTTTAATCTTATTATGAATAATGAAACTGAATTTTTTTAGGTGAATATATTGTTCCAAAAGGAGCACAAGTTTCTATTCTCATAATGTCTATTCACATGGACTCAGAATTTTATCCTGATCCAGAAAAATACAACCCTGAAAGATTCTTTAGTGGAGAGCAAGTGAAAAGACACCCCTATTCCTTCATTCCATTCAGCGCAGGACCAAGGAATTGTATTGGTGAGAACATTTTTAATCAAACAAAGTTTTTCCCCTTTGCAAGGCCGTATCCAGGCGGGTGGGAGCTAGGGAGTTTGAACCCCCTCCAAAATGTTTCTCCGACTCGTAAAAACGTAACAAAAATCAATATAAAATTTTATTTATGCATTTCCATAGTTTTTTTTGTAACCCTCCTCCCGAAAAAAAATCCTCCCCTGTCCCTGTGTAAGAGGCAGTTTACAAAAGACATGTTTTTTGTTGTTGTTTTTTTACAGAAATATACTACTGAGGCAAGGTTTGCCCTTGTTAAAGCATTTAATCAATGTTCGAACCTTGGTGACTTGCCTAAAGAGTTTCTTGGCTTCCTCTATCATGGGGATGTGTCATCCTTGAGTCATTAAATCCTTCCGTCTCCCAAACTCTTTGTATTCTGCAGAGCTTGATGTAGACAAAGCCTTATGCCGAGACAACACCCCAAACATTGTCCTGAAACGCTGCTGCGTGGAGCTACCCGACCCTTTATCATCCTATCAGCGGCTGTTCTTTCTTTCTACTCCCTTTTTTCAGCCATGAAGACACTTCCACTTCTCTAAAGCCAGACGATGATTGAATGAACAGAAGCTCTTTCAGCTCGAAGCCTTCTCTCAGAGGAAAGTCAACAAGAGCGTTTTCATTGCAACACTTAGCGAGTACCTTCAATGAAATAAGCAAACAAGTGATGGACGGGGTGGATGCTGACGGAAGACGGAAACGATCTACGCTAGACTGCTTCATGGTCAGTTTTATACTGGATCAAGCTCCTTGTTGAAGGTTACGATAGATCCCATATTTCAAGGGGTTTCGGGGTGAGTGAAGCAGTCAGGCCTTCACAAATCAGGTTGGTTTTGGGTGGGAATCATCTAGCTTGCTATTCAGGCACTTCCTGTGGCGATCAAGCTAGGTTTATTACCTGGTCCTCCAGTTTTTATTACTAGGATTTTTTTTGTGTAGTATGATTCACTGATATATAAACCTTTGGATAATTAAACAAAGTTTTATTTATGCGCTTTTTCCCATTTATACAGGAATGGGTGTGAAATTAGTAAAATTAAAATTCAAATTTTATTAGCAAAATTAGAAGAAATCAAAAACGAAAAATGGAGAAAAAAACAATTTTTATTTTTGAGAAGCAAAAATTTAACTATAAATGAATAACAGACATTATCCAGGTCAAGGACGATCTTTAGGTGTGTGTTGATGATCTGAGGTGAGGCCAATCTGTGTTGATGGTGGTATAGGTTTTATCAACCTATACTACCTCCTCCCCAGAGTAAGTGGACAATATTCTTTTGCATTCTATAGCCTACTGATTGTAGTTTCTTCTTTTCAATTCTAGGTCAAAGGTTTGCGATGCTGGAGACGAAGACAACTATTGCTTTGTTTCTTAACAAATTTATTGTTCGATCAAAAGAACCAATCTCAGCAATTAAGCCACAAGCAGAACTAATTCTAAAACCAGATATCGGCTTGTTCATTGAGGTGATCCAAAGAGACTAATATCCACAAGGACAATTCCGAGGAGAACAAGGGAACAGCAGCTCTCCTGAAGAAATCAGGCATACACGAGGCGCAAAATTATTTATAATCGTGAACAAAAAAGGACATTTTCTTGGAAACTGCATTTATCTTTTAACCCTTGCTCCCCTTCTCTGTTAAAATCTCTGCGGGGGCACTTGAAATAGAAAACCAGGCTTTTTTTGTTGTTCCGTCGATCTTTTAATTGTTTGATGTTTTACGAGATTCGTATTTTGAGGTATTTTAGTGTAGAATTATACGCTTCACCAAATATGTTGTTTGTGTAACCCCAAGGACAAGAAACGTTGGTATACACCATCAAATGGTGTCGCGATTTAATTTTATATACTCGCAGGTATTCATTTTGTTAAAGATCACATTCTCTGAGAAAACGAAAATATAGGCTGATTAAACAGGAAACATAGGAAATTGTATCACAAATCGCGGTGGGATTATAAAAATTCGGAAAGGATGGGTAGGGCACTTCCCCTTATTGGTTCTCTATCATTGTCCGTTGCGTCATCCTGTTTTGTTGTGACATAAATTTCTGAGTATTGTGGTTCAAAATATCCAGCCATTTTTCTAGTTTAGTTATTTTTTCGAAAAAAACGGCTTACACAGGTACACATAAGTGTTGCAGAAGAATAAAAAAGTGTTTTGGTTAACTACTAATTCTGAAAGCTTGATCTGTTTGAACCGTTAATAAAATAGAAAAACAATCTTGGCGTCATAATCTCCACTTTCAAAATTGTAAATTTAAGAAAGATCACTTTCAAACAACATAAACGAGGTTGTAGTTCAAACCCAATGTCATTCCCGTGATGTCTATAAGTCATATATAACACTTTCAAACCACTGAAATCTTTTGCTGAGCTGCACTCAAAGGAAGGATTAGCAGGTCAAATTATATTCAGTCCCACTTCGATCCTTCTTATCTGCATTATCATGCCGATTTTCTCTTTAGGACAGCGTAGTGAATGATTGCTAGCATTTACCTCAACTTGAGGTCTGAACATGTTCGATACGAGCTATAAGTGTAACAGCGACAATTTAGTAGATAAATGAAAAACTTTTTGTTGAGTTTTGGACAAGTGGCCATGGTAATTATTACTAACAACTCACCGAAGCACCAAGCCGCCTGAGGCCAACACAGCTACGCACGCTGGTCCTTCATCGCAATCTATTCAAAGCTTCCTTCTTTACAGCCTCCCAGGAAGTTCTCATTTCCCTTAAGACGGTTGCCCGAATAGGACAATCTTTCGACAATCTTTCATCCTTCATCCGCAGAACGTGCCCTAGTCATATCATCCTTCCTCTTATTATAGCCCTGGAAACAGGAGTGAGCCACACTTTTTGCACAGCCGAATGTTTGAAATACTGTCAGTCTGCCCGGTACCCAGAACAATCTGTATGCAATTTCTCTGGAGAATATCTAACAAATCTTCATCTGCTTTTCGGAGCGACCATGCTTCAGAACCATATTTGACCACTGTCATCACTGTAGCTGCCACTATTCTAATTTTCGTTTGCAGACTTATCCTCCTATTTTTTCGAAGCTCTTTCTTAACTGTGAAAAACACCCTGAGGCTTGGCTATTCTACTTTTACCATCTTCCTGCTCCCACCGTCTTTACTAATAATACTGCCAAGGTAAATGAAACAGTCCACCTGATCAATCTTTTCGTTACCCAACGTCACCTTTTCATCTTCACTTGGTCATAACTCGCTTTTGGAATAAGGGTGATTTTTGGACGCTTCAGATGAAGGAATGCAAAAATGCAAGAGATTTTGTGCAATGGATAATTCTTCAGTATTTTTTTCTTTCTTTTCTTTTGGGGGTGACAGTTATCATAACATCGATTCCTATTAATGGGAGTAAACTGCGAAGAGCTGAAAACCATATAGAGACCAAGATGGGCCCTGGAAATTACAAAACCTCCATTCAACTGAAGGACTTCAGGACCTCTTACTTTCAGGTCGTAGGCAAGCATGGGTACTCTGTGTAGATTTTAGAAGGAGTTATTCGTCTCTAGCTCACATTAGTGGGACTGTTTGCTTTCTCTGAGGCCCATACGCTTTCGATAATGAAAATGAATGGCAAATTATAACATGAAAAATTATAACGTTGAAAGATAGCTACTATACAGACGCTTTTGCTAACGAACTCAGATTTTTTTAGTGGGACTGGTTAAGGGATTTTGAAACTTATCTTTTGAGATTCTGGTAGAAAGGAGGGAAGGATATAGTTTTTTTAGAGAGAGAGAGACAGAGAGAGAGAAATTGACCATAACCAAAAAATATAACAACTGTTTTACAAGTATGTAAATACTTGTTTGAGGGTGTGTTAAATTGCACACAGTGTTGCAATAAGAACATAGTAACCAAACAGGTCACATCTCCCCTCTGGCGTCGCAAGCCTTACTAATAAATAATCAGTAGGAGGGGAGCTCAATCCCCTCCCCAAAGAAAAATTCTGTTGGAAAAATTGTTACAGTTTTACAAAAAAATTGTAAATAATAGAAGTCTAGTTGCAAAATTTATCATTAAAACTGCAAGAAAGATAGTATCCTTGCTTAGGCTGGTTTAGTGTACGGGAGTAATGTAGTAATGGTAACTGAATGTCATAACTTTGTTCTTAGAACATTGGTATTTGGTTACTAAATAACCCAAAAGTAAACACGATACTTGTATGATGCTAAGACGGCTAACATAATTGCGTTATTGTAAATCGAAAATTGTATGATCGATATAGGACGGGGAGCATTACAGCGGGCATCACAGTGTACTTTAATTAAAAACCACCATCTAGTAGTATCCACAGCTAATTTGAAGCTGAATTTTGATGGCTTTTAGAATGACTTAAAATTGACAATTTGAGAAAATTTTTCCCAGAGTGGTTGGATATAAAATTGGAGAGCGTAGAGTTTGATCATAAATTGGATGGATGAGTGTTTTTAGGCAAAGAGTTTGTGATGTTGCAGGCACTTTTCTAGGAAGAGAAGATAAATAGGGCTCATGATGGAAAAGGAAGCTGCTAAGTCTAGTCCAAAGATCACATAACAAGACCTTTGGGGTTGACACAGTCTCAGGGTAAGGGTTGTAAGTTATGCCCTGGTGGCATGTAAGGTTTTTATAGAAGGGGTGGTCTTCTGAACTTTAAAGCAGGATCATTTGATTGGATGTATAGTTCTAATTCCATTTTAAGAGTCAAATGTGATGGAGGGAAAATAGTCCCCCCCCTGACATCCTCTTTTCCCCAAGCACATTCGATCGAAATGTGTTTCAAAAACAAAATATGTTTTAAATACTGTCACTTTTTTTACTTAAATAAATAAAAACATTTTAAGACTTTATAAAATAAATATCAGTATACATATATATATATATATATATATATATATATATATATATATATATATATATATATATATATATATACATATATATATATATAACTGACAATCAACGGCGTTTTGTTTTTCTGTTGTTTTTTTTTTTCAGTAAAGCGTAAACTATGCTCTGGTCTTGAGAAGGCAGGGGGGTTGTCAGCCCTACCAATATTAATTTTGCTCGTTTTGAGTTTGACTCGGCTATTTTTTCTAATTTCTGTTCGTTTTGAGTTTCATTTATTTATTGATAGTGATTTGTGTTAGTTTTACGCTTAAAAGATTATTTGACTGTATTTCTGCCTGTTTTTGACTTAAAGGAGCTATTTACTTTCCTTTGAAAAACTTGTTTTGCGGAAAAAGTTTTTTAAATTAATATAAATATATGGCAGCGTCATTCAGCCAGGGGGGACTGGCGGCCTCTTGCCCCCTTATCGGCGCACATGCTCTTCTGATTTTCTAGGAACAACGGTTCAACCCCTGGAAAATTAAAACAAACAATCGTGACACACATTCGTGATCTTTCTTCTAGGAAAAAAAAAATTTAGAGAAGAATAATAGGGATCTCTGATATTGTGACAATGCAATCTTCTGCAAAATCGATAGACTTTTTTGGGGTGTTTCCCCTTTTCTCGAAGATCAGACAAATTTTCTCAAGCTCCTGGCTTTCGTTGGCCAGCATCAAACTTCATGAATTTTATATGGTTGTTATCAGCGTAAAAAGCCAACACTTTTGACGTATTAATTATTATCAAAACATTTTTTTAGAGTTTTGGTCACTATTGGGCCGATTCGATCCTTACTTACAGTTCATTACCACAAGTTGTTTGATAATACTTGTCTTTGCCCAGAAGAGTAAATCCATACCTTTGATATTTTTGACATTTTTGATTACTTTGTTTCTGATGTAATGACTACATAATATTGAAGTTTTTCATTTTGCAAAGGTAAAGTTTATGAATTCATTGAGTTTAATTAAGTTTGTAACAAAAGGCTTTTCATCTTAAAAAAACAAAACATGAACTGAGAAGAAACTATGGAACTTCGACCACAATCGCTATCGGTAGAGTCAAATGTCCTGTTTCCTACATACAATTTTTGTAAGTTAGCTCTAACCAATAAAAAAAAGAAAATGTAGCTGTCTTTATTTTTCAGTGGCCGAAAGTCGCTGTTTCTCTTCATCCATTGGACAAGCCAGCTTATGCCTTCTTCAACACCATCCCTGAAAAACATGTACTAAAAAAGTAAGGAATGTACTGTCACTGAAGAAGAAGAAGAAGTTTATTCAATACAATACAAAATACAATTCAAAATGGAAATACAATATACTTATTCCCCCTTGAAAGGCTCCATGGCCAGGGATACAAGGATTAGTTTTTGATATAGTAAAACCATGGTCTTTTAATTTTCTGCTATTTCTGCACAATTTATGCATTTTTTCGGGGGAGGGGATTATTCTGCTTCACTCACTGCATGTTCTTTTAATTTTCTATGTAAATCATCAATCCCTGAAAAGTTTGAATAAAAGACTTCTAAAAGTTTGTTTTATGCGCTGCTTTTGCCTGTGCAAATATCACTTTCTTTTATCCAGGGTTTTTCCTCATTGCTTCCTTTTTTTAAACGATTTTTCTTGCAACCACAAAATGTACAAATACCTTTAATCATTGGCACTTCTTTTTTTAACTGCCCCAGTTAAAGACTCTGTTGCAGTGACCTTTTTCTATTGCATACAATAAATCTCCATTTATTACAGATTTAAATTATTAAACAAAATTAAATTATTAAACATGTTAATAAACACTAAGAGATTTCTACGTTCTAAAGAAATTCTCAAAAAGAGTAAATAAAAAGCAATAAAATTCCTCAGGCTTGACTATTTTTTAAAATTTGGAATTTTGTTTAATAATAAAATCAGCTCCTAATAAATGGCTGACATTACAGAAGTGATTAAAAGTTGTTTACAACGAAAATCTTAATTCTTCACGATAAAAATCGATTAACACACTATACAATTAATCACTTACGGTCATTTGCCATAAACCATAATTTAAAGATCATTTGCCAAAAATTTAAATTATTCAATACCATCAATGACTATCTTAATAATAAAATATCAAAGTAAGATCACTATATTCATTGATCAAAAAATTTAAAAAGAAATTAATAAAAAAAAAGTATCACTACAATATTGAACCTGAATTAAAAGTAAAATTGGAAAATGAAATCAAAGAAAAGAAAAAAATTATTTCAGATTTAAAACTGCAATTTAATAGTGCACGAAATAAAGATTTTACTGAACTTAATTTTTTTTTTAATCAAAACAGATTTCAAGTGCTGAAAATTATAACGAAGTGAAGAATAAAGTAAAATGTTACTTTAATGATCAAATAGAAATCAATAAAAAGGATGTTGATCAAAATCGACAGTTCATTCAAGATATAACTGGTAGAGAAAGTGTTAAAAAAGAACGGAATATTGATATTTCGATTTTATTTATGAATAGGAAAAAACAAGAGAAGTTCCAGGTATCCCAGAGTATATGTTTAAAGAATATGAAAACGATATTAATCCAATTATTCAATGGAATAGAGAAAATTCCCTTAGAGCAAATGCTTCAATGAATTCAAATGGAGCTAATTGTGGACAACTTTTTGACTCTGCTGTTACAAATTCAAAAAAAGAGCAAATGATAGAGTTAGTTACAGTATTTAATTTATAACACGTGTAATATTTTGTTCTCAGGAGGATAATGAGGAACTTGAACCTATCCATTATGATAGCTATTCCTAGATTTTTAATAAAAATATTGACATTGAACAAAGCGATCTAAACAGTAAAAACAGGAATATACATACATTAGTCATAGAAAATACACCAAGATCAGGCTTAGAATTTGAAAAAGTCAATGTAATAGATTAAAGAATGACAAAATTACCAAATTATTTAGGAGGTACTGATAAAGAACTATCTGAATTTGTAAAAAATAAAAAAGGCTTGTATTAATATCAAAAATAATAATAGTAAATGCTTTCTTTTGATAATACTTGCTTGTTCTCCTCAGTGAATGATAGAACTGTTGATAGACTACCAAAATATAAACCCTGTGAAAATGAATTCAACTTTGAAGGGATTACTAATTTTCCTATGGATATTCAAGATATTTAAAAATTTGAAAACAAATATAATATTAAAATTTGGTTATTTGAAATAAATGAAAATAAAGTGGTTACATTTCATATTTCTAAAACTAAGATCAATGGAAAAACCGCTACATTTGTGATTAATTTACTCTATTTTGATAATCATTATGTTTTAATTAAAGATTACTTGCATGTTTTACATTATAAAGAGTACATACATTATGTTTTAATTAAAGATTATTTTAAGTAGATTACTTGCATGTCAGATAACTAAAAACGGGTATAAAATCCGTCTACATATATTCTGTGGAAGACACATTAATTCTTAGGAAAAATTTGAAAAACATAATAAAAAAGAACACTATGCCAAAACAAGGATCTAACATTGAGTTTAAAAATACAGCTAAACAAATGAAAGTATCCCATTGTATAATAGCTGCTTTTGAATTGTATAATGAAGAATTTAATCAAAAGAAAGGTAAAACGAAAATTAAATTATCAGAGCAAAATCTATTTGTTAATAGATTCCAAATATGTTGTTCTCTTAATACAACACAAAATAAATATTACGAATACTTTGGTGAAGATACTAGCGGGCATTTTTAACTGTCATAACAGAAGCGAGTACAGAAATAGCCAATGAATATGAAAATAGACAGAAAGATCATGGTTATACACAAGAACAAATAAGAAAAAAACTTAATAATACAACTATTAATAGCTTTTATATTTGTAAAAAGAAAATAGTAGATAATAATTTATATTTAGATCACGACCATATGACTGGTAATCTACGTAAATTTGTGCATTCAGAATGTAATAAAAACTTTTGAAATCCTAAACATATCCCTATTGTAATGCATAATCTCTCAAAATACGACTCTTATTTATATCTTAGACAATTTGTACCTTTTAACGGTATTTTTGATTCAGCGGGCAGTTTTTTATCATTTTATAAAACAATAACTAATTAAAATCATTTTATAAAATGACTAATAATATTATAAAACAATAAACTAACAAAATCCGTTTTATAGTTTCATTTTGTTTTATAGCTTCATCGGTAGATCGGCTTTCTGAAAATTTAGCAAAATAAGAATATAAAGTAAAGTACAATTGTTTAAGAAATAATATTAAGTATATATCTGATGCATTTCAAAATACTGAAGAATTCAAAGAAATAATAAAGAAAGGTAGTTATCCCTATGAATATATTGATAGCTATGAAAAATAAATGATACAAATTACATTCAATAGCCAAGTTTTATTCTAGATTAACAGGGAAAAATATTTCTGAAGAAGAATGTATGAAAGCGAAATCTATTTGGAAATTATTTAAATATAAAACGCTATTAGATTACACTAAGTTATATCTTAAGAGTGATGTCTTAATTTTATCAGATGTCGTTGAAAATTTTAGGAATGTATGTTTAAATAGTTATAAACTAGATCCACTACACTTCTTTTCAGCACTAAGACTAACATGGGAAGCTCTTCTCAAACACTTTAAAGCTGAAATTTCATCATTTTCTGACAAAGATATGCATACCTTTATTGAAAAGGGAATAAAAGGAGGTGTATCTCATAGTATGAAAAGATACGCTAAAGAAAATAATGAAATATATATGAAATATATAAAATATATATATATGAAAAATATATAAAGAAAATATATATGAAAAACTTTGATAAAACACAACCTTCAAAATGTTAAATGTATTTAGATGCTAATAATTCATATGGTATGAAAAAGACTGAAAAAGACCCGAAATTTGCCTGGAAAAGACTTTACCTTTATTAACATACCCGGCCATTTAAGAGAAAACAACAATTCACATCATAACCAGCAATTAAAAGATTATGTTCAATCGGAAATGAATAAGGATAATGTAGGAGCAATTTAAGAAGTTAATTTAGAATATCCAAGAGAGTTACACAATTTACATAAGGATTTACCACTAGCTCCTGAACATTTGCAATATAAATTAAATACGACTTTAAATAATAAAACAAATTATGTCTTGCATTCTAACAATTTAGAATTCTATTTAAAACATAGCTTAGTATTGAAAAAAGTACTAATTTACTGAGTCACCCTATTTGAAAGAATATATCAATCATAACACTAATTTAAGATAAATAGGGAACGAATGATTTAAAGAAAGATTTTTTAGAATTCTTGAATAATGCTTCTTTTGGGAAAACCATGGAAAATTGTAGAAAAAGAGCAAGCACTGAAATACTCACAAGCGATGAACAAAGACAAAATATAATTAAAAAACATAACTTTTGATCGGAAATAATCTTTAGTGAGAATTTTTTCGGTAGCCTGAATGGTGGAGTCAAAAATAAATCTAGATAAACCTATTTATATTGGAGTTGCTGTATTAGAATTTTTTAAGTCATAGATATATGAATTTCATTATGAATACATGAAACCAAAACATAGTGAAAACATGGACTTATGTTATATGGATACAGATAGCTTTATTTATAATATTCGAACTGGGGATTTTTATAAAGACAATAGAGCTGACCTCCAAGAAAAACTTGGCATTCTGGAAAATAAAAAAGGTAACTTCAGTCAATAAAAACGTGATAATTATGATGGATGAATTATCTGAAACAGTAATGTCCGAGCGTGTATGTTTAAGATCAAAAGTAAACGCTTATTCAAAAGAGGGTGACGATGAAACAAAAAAAAATTGAATGGTATCAAAACGAATATTGTTATAAACAAAATAACATTACATAATTATAAAGCTGTATTATTCGTGTAAACCTTATCACAAACTCTGTATGCTTTAAGAAAATGATATAGACTGCTCATAGAAAAACAAAATAAAGAAAGCTCTAGAACCCAATGATCTTAAAAGAAAGGTTTTGATAAATAAAGTAAACACGATACCCTGGGGATCTAATCCCTTGAAGCTATAAGATAGTTAAATAATTATTGAGCTAGTTAAGGCATTACAGTTACGCTAGTTAGGTATTAAAGTTAAGCTTCATAATCAAAGTTAAGACATGAGCTTCAAGGCTATAAGCTAAAAGGTTCAAAACTATAAGCCTTATAGAGGAATTAAAAAAAATACCTAGTAAATGGATGGAAAAGCATCTATTAAAGTATATGAATGTGGAAAAATTAAATATCATTTTAAAAATAAGCATTTGATAGCACCTCAATGACCGTTTTGACTATTGATTTGTGGTAACTCGGGATGTGGTAATTCCAACTTACTCCTGAACTTAATTTATGATTGCTTATGCTTTCAAAAAATTTATCTGTATGCTAAAGGTCTTTAAAAGATGAATATAAAGATTTAATGCTTAAGATGACTGTCTTGGAAGAATAAACTTACTTGGAACTTTTGGTTGCGAGTAATGACAAAGGCGATATTCTTGATGTAGATGGCCTAGATCCCAAGTGTCAAAACTTAATTATATATGACGATTTTGTAACAGAAAAAATAAGAAAAAATTGAAAAATTATTCCTGAGAGGTAGAAAACAAAATACATCAATAATCTATATTTCTCAGTGCTATTTTTATACACCTAAGATTATAAGATTAAACTGTACCTTTTTCGCATTTTTCAAGTGTTTTAATCCAAAAGAAATTGATAGAATGAGACAAAACCATGCATCTTACTTGAAAAAAAAAATTATCAACTACTTTAATCAAGCAACAAAGAATAATGTATTTTTACTAATTGATTTGAAAACAAATGATGAATCAAGTACAGAAAGAACTTGGATTATCGTTTAATAAAATTTGTGTATGCTAAATGAATAAGTTTGAAAGCTTAGAAAGTAAATGTCGAAAGTCTACAAGTAACATAAGCAAATTACTGGAAGATGATGGTAATCTTGATTTACAATTGAAACGATTAACTAATTTAGATGATCCAAAATCAGAGAAATATTCTATGAATTTACAGAATGTGAAAATTATTTTAAACGGTTTCATGGGTGAACTTATTAACCCTCAAATTCTCACAAATCAGTATTTAAGTGAGAATATTAATAGATTAACTGAAAATTATCGATCACCTGATAATATGTTGACTAGAGTCGATGTTGAAGGATTATTCGTAAAAACAGTTTAAAAATAACAAAAAGAGATGTAGATGTGGAAACTAGAAGAATTGAAAATGCCGCTAACCAGAAAATGCTGCAGTTACAGTTAATCTTTCAACATTAAACGATTTCAACCAAGAAATTATTAAAGATCAAAGCCCATAAAATCTAAAATTAAGTGAAGATATTAGCAAGTATACCAAAATTTGTCAATCACTGGACAATATATTGACTAGAGTTAATGACAAAGGACTACTAGTAAAATATACATAAAAAGTAACATAAAACAATATTAATGCAGAAAATAAAAAATTAGAAATATTGCAAACCAAATAAATGCTGCAGATGCAGTTAATTTTTCAACTCTATTGGTATACTCGAAGAGTTTTATGCAATTATCTGAACGTTTGGACAACTTCGAAAATGTTATAATAAATAAAATTGAAAAAGATCTCGATGAAACATTTCAAAAGAGAATGGAAGGAAGGTTGAAGTAAAAATCTAGCCTATGAAGTTTTTGAAAAGGATATTATGAAAAGCTTAACCTTGAAGTTTTAATTGAAAAATAATTCTCTAATAAATTGAAGAGTACAGAACTTATTTTTCAGAATTTCAAAAACAAAAAAAAATTAAAACGTGTTTTGATGCGAAACAAAAATTTAACTGCGATTAACCATACAAAGGTGAAGATATGAAAAACTGTTAAATTATTACTTCATAAGAGACAGGTGAATAAGATTGAAAATATAAAAATGAAAATAAATTGATTTATCCTACAAATAGCTACTTCAAAATCATCCAAGAGTATTGTTCTTATTTCTTCTCGATAAATTTGAAATAAATAAAAAACTGGCTTTATTGAATGGACAATTCATTTATCTCCTCTTCAAAAAGAAAAAATAAACATATGCTTTAAGAAAAAAGAAAATGCTGAATTCGAATAGGAAATACTATTGTTGGTAAAGAACCTGTTAAACTATCCCTTAAAAGAAAACTAAATAAACAAATAAAGCAAGGGAAAATAAAGAATAAAGATGTCTATATAATTACACCATATCATCGACTGACTTAAAATGGTGGCTTACTTCCATTTTTCATACCATTAGCAGCTTCATTAGTTAAAGCTGCTCCAACAAGTGGTGCTGCTACACTAGGTACATAAACTGGAAAGAAAATTTTTGATAAAATTACTGATTCATCAAATGCTAAAGGTGGAGGCTTAACATCACTGTGGAGTTTACTGAAAAGTCTAGGTTTAAAATTACCCAGTACACACAAAATTGTTGGATCTGCGTCGGAAGTGACTGTTGAAGCTCCCAAAAACGTGGCAGACCCAAGGAAATACAAATAGAAGTGGTTAAAGTACCTGAACAGCGTGGAAGACACGGAAAAGTTGTTGAAGTTGAGATTTCACAATTCCAAAAAAACATTCGCCTCCAAAAAGCGGGAACGAAATAAATAAAAATCACATGATACCGTTGACAAATATTGATATATTGAATGAATTAGGTCATATTTCTTATTTTTAAAGTGTTTTTTCTTGAGATTACTTACTAAGTAAAATAAAGGAAAAAGAATGTTGCGTAATCAATCATGACTCTATGGGATCATCCGGAACTTTTTGGACTTATTATTTCAATGATCCCAAGTACCCATTTGTACAATTTATGATTCTTTTGGAATTTAACCTGGAATTGAAATCGTCAACCACTTAAAGACTTCAATTAAGGAAATTGCCTATCATTCTGTTCAAGTCCAAAATTTTAACAAAGCGAATTGTGGTCATTTGTGCGTTGATTATACAAAAGGAAGATTTAAGGGAATAGATCCACTGTATTTTGTATAAACTTTATTTTCGAATATAAATGTAAGGAGAACTTGATAAGTCTTGGAACAGTTCTAATTGAAATACTTGAAAAATATCTAAGAATAGCAGAAAGAAAGGCTGAGTATAAAACTGCTTATTCATTCGGTTTAGAATTGATTGCTATGTAAAAATCAAGTGAACTGATTAATGAAGAAATAATTAAACGAGAAAATGAATTAAACAAAACATTACAGTTTTTTTGTCGCGAAAAATCTATGAAACAATTGAAATTGAGCGGTTGTAAATATTGCGTAAAATCTGTTAAGATCAAGACAGAAATTGAAACCCTTTTCACTTTCCACTTACTAATATTGCTTGTCTCATTAGTCCCTCTATTTGTACTCTTTTTCTGTTCGCTTCATCCTATCTTCACAAAAGCCATATAGTTTCTTTTCAAAGTTCGAACAAAGATGGCGTATACAGCTTGCTTCTCTGCACAAAAAAATGACCCAGCAATTCTTCGCGAGTTTCTCAAAGATTCAGTCTGTATTTATTTCGGAGAAACTAAGTACAGCAAAAGAATGTTTAAAATGTTTATGTTATTTGCTCATTATTTCATTATTAATTTATGAATTAGTTTTATTGATAAAACCCGAAAGACAGGTAATAGAAATAGCGTAAAAACTTTATATATAACAGAATAAAAATGAAAAAATAGATGAATTATTAGATATTATAAAATAAACATTTCTTTTATTAAATGATCCAAATATCTATTCAAATAATACTTTAGAATTGTTAAATTCAAATAATCCTTAAAATTATCGGATCCAGTAAATTCTTTACATTTTTCAATAGATAAATTAATAGAAAATACATACATAAAATATTAATTTAATAAAGTTAAAAATTTTCATTTTTCCAAAACCCCTCCCCCAGGCGGTTATCAATTTTTTTTGTGTTGGTGATCTCAAAAAAGCTTGGGTTGTGAGTCAAATCCCGCAAGGTTTTTGCTTGGAGGGATGCTGGCTGCTTCTTACTCCTTGATTTGGGCCAGTGGTTCCTACTGACATCACAAACTGGTACACGAGGTAACCATGAGAGTCAATTTTTTGGATCGTAACCAATGATCAGTTGATTGCTTTACCAAATCGTCCATGCAGGCATGTAAAGAGAGTTTATGCAATATTTTTATGTTTCATTTGACAGCCTTTCAAAATTGAACCTAAGACCTTTCTGTTCCTAGTCAAGCACTCTAACCACTCCCAGTTCCGGAGACTTATTAAAAGTTAGACGGAAATCATTTTGTTAGATAAATCATTTCCGGTTCAGAAAATTTGTTGAATAAAATTAACAACTAATAAATGGAGAAACTTTTAAGCGAAAAAAATGGAAGATAAATATAAACGAACTATTCGGAAAGAAGATTTAGACATTGGTATAGAGTACACGATTAAAGGAATAAAATATAATACAACTAAATGTGGAAAGACAATCGTTATCATTATTGATTTTATATGTGAAATGAATGATCTATTTGCACCTAAGCGTTTTGATTCCAAAGCAGGTGATCTTGAAAAGAAACCTAAAAAGTTAGATAAATGTATGACTCTAAAGGCTATTGAAAAAAAGATAATATAACTTATTTAGATATTGATATCAAAATATCCACTAAATATTAAATCATATTAAGTTATTACATTTTGTCAGTAGTACAGGAAAACTGGAATGAGAAGAAACTATGATTTCACAACCCCTGTTTTGATCTTAAAGCTTAGTTTGGATAGTTGTAAAAATGTATAAAATCTTCATTTGAAATGGTATGAACTCAATTAAAAATGGAGTAAATTGATGGGGGAATCTAGGTGGGGTCTATAACCTGTGTTCACATGGCGAAAAGTATAAAGATGAGGCCAAATTTGAAGTCTAAGGACATGTTTTCATTTAAATATAGAGATGGAAAATGTTCAAAGTGTGCAATAATTGATGATAAGGTGATGTAAAATGGACTGAAAATGATATAAATTAATTGGGTGATCTAGCTGAGGCAGCATCGGCAATTACTATTCTATTAAAATGAATGTTCATTTAGAAGCTGGACTTGTGACTTTTTCATTGAAATAGGTCTTTTCTTAGCAGCAAATTTTGTAAAGAAAATTGTGGCTGTCCTTTCCTGAATAAATGGGATAAATTAAGATCATAAAAATCCATTTTTTACATCTTCTATAGTTTTTTTGCAAAAACAAATGGAGATTACAATGAAAAGTTCACTTTGAAGCTAGTTATCTGAGATTTCATGGAATAAAGTCTTTTATTGTCAGCGAATTCTTTAGAAAAAACAGAGTTGTCCTTCCTTGAATAAATGGTAGAAATGTGAATCATAAAAATCTATTTTTTCGTATCTTCTATAGTTACTTTGCAAAAAATTGAATATTATAATGAAAAGTTCAATTTCAAGCTTGTTTTCCGAATTTTTCATGGAAATAGGTATTTTTTTTAAACTAAATTTATGAGGAAACAAGAATTGTCCATCCCTGAATGAATGGTAAAAATTTAAATCATAGAATTTTATTAGATTATTCTATAGTTTATTTGGATAAAAATGGAGATTACAATAAAGAGCTCATTCAGAAGTTGGTTTTATGAACTTGCCGTAGAAATATTGATTTTCTTGGTAATTAAATCGAGAGTGAAACCCAAAGACGTCCTTCTAAGAATAAATGGTATAAATTTAAATCCTAGAAATCCACTCTTTCGCATCTTCTATAGATTTTTTGCAAGCAATTTTAGAACCAGAAATCTCCTTTCCTGAATGAATGTTATAAATTTGAATCATAGAAATACGTTTTTTGTATCTTTTACAGTTTCTTTTCAAAAATTTAAGATACAATGAAACTTCCAATTAGAAGCTAGTTATCTGATTTTTTCTTATGGATATACGGTTTTTCTTGGTGACGAAATCTATAGAGTAAACTTAAACAGTCCTTCCCTGACTAAAAGGTAAAAAATTGAGTCATAGAAATCCATTTTTTCGCTTCTTTTTTAGTTTGCTTGCAAAGAATTGGAGATTACATTGAAATGTTCATTTAGAAGCAAGTCTTGTTACTTTTCATTGAAATAGATCTTTTCTCAGCAAAAAAAAAAATCTATAAAGAAAGTCAGAGCTGTCCTTCACGAGAGAAATGGGATAAATTTGAAAAATATATATTTATTTTTCATATCTTCAATTTACATCTTCAGTTTGAAACGAAAAGTTCAATTTGAAGCTAGTTTTCTGAATTATTTCATATAAAGTTGAATGAAAACAACATAAAGTTGGTCATAGAAATCAATTTTTTTGCATCTTCTGTGGCTGATTTGCAAAAAGTTGAACGCACCTTTCATAGAAATAGGTCTTTTCTTAGCAACAAAATCCACAAAGAAAACCAGAGCTTTCCTCACCTGATGAAATGTTTCTTTGCAAAACATTGTATATTGCCGTATATTGCAATGAAATATTCACTTTAAAGCTGGTTTTATGAACTTCTCATGGAAGTGAGAATAAGTCTTTTTACGCTAAAGTTTGACCATTTCTCACATCTCTACTTTTTAAAACAATAAAAAAAACTTTAGCGTAAAGAGCGGGGCGTTTAGGAGGAAACAGCCCCTTTCATACACGGAATAAATTCAATTCACCTTAAGTTTCAATGTCGCTCCTTACTTTCAGTTGAAAAAACTTGTTTCTTTTATTTAATTTCTGAACGATTTTGAATTAATATATGTTTTATTTTGGCTCTCCACACATGAATAATTAAAACGAAATTTGCATATTAATTTTTTTTCTGGCTAAATGGCTTTCTCATAGTTTTGACTGGACGATTTTAAGAAAAAAAGGATGGGATAGGAGGCCTATTTGCCCTCCATTTTTTCGGTTACTTAAAAAGGCAACTAGAACCTTTAATTTTTTTACGAACGTTTTCATTAGTAATAAATATACGCAACTTACGAATTAACTTACGTAACGAGCTTCTTTTTTTAAATATTGTGTTGCGAGAGCAACACTTTGGTTTTGTCCTTTTTTTTTTCCTGTGCCGCCGATGTCGGCTTATTCATGGAAATTGGTAAGGGTCTAACCTGTGCGGGTTTTGACGGAAAGTGTGGACCTCAGGCCGGATTGATGAATATGGCATTACATTTTGGAAAGCTCCGCAGAACTCTTGCTTGGGGCCAAAAAGGTTTGTTTTTACCATTCCACGAGCCAGAGTCTATGGTGTGCAAAGTGAAGTGGAGTTATGTAGTCTATGTCAGAGAGGAGTAGTGAAGATGTGCAGCCAAGCTTTCGTTTCATCAAACCATGTTTCTGCTTTCGAGTGGAAAGCTCCCTTCTAACAGGCAAGCAGGCAGGCACCAGTTTCAAATTGAAGATGGACTAAAATCTATAAGTGTTAAATATATGCGGCAGTTACCCGGCCCCACAGCCAATATATCTTCTTTGATTGATAAATAGAAAAATTTACAGAAGCAGAAAAGCGGCATTTTCCCATGGGTCCGAAAGTGCTACCGTGATTTTGGCTGGGTTTATCATTTGTTTTTTTCGGATTTAGGATTGAGGTTATCCGAGATAACGAGAAACGTTATCCGATGTACCTCTTAAACTTTAAAAGTTCTTTCATTGCTAAGGAAATTGGAGCTTATCCTTTGCTCCTTTTTTAAGTGGTGACGTTAGAAATTTGGCCTAAGGGGAAAAAATTAACTTTTGAACTAAGACAGATAGAATTTTTTCTACGGTAATTGATAGCTCTTGATGCGCTGATCAAAGTATATGTCATCCATTTTTTGATACAAAAATTTCTTCATGAGATATACTAGTTTGAAAGTTTCAAGGGGTTGACAACTTCAGTAGTAGGGTACACACTGAAAACAAAAATAGGTCGATACCAATTGTGAGACATGTAGGGGACTTGTAAGGAAAGGTCAGCTGTTAGCTCATAATCATCTTCGGCAGTGAGGGGTTTGCAAATTTTGCTATTTGGTGTACCTATTATTTGTTTCCTGTATATTTGATGATAAGACCGAGTTGGTTCCAGTGGTAAAACATGTAGGGGACTTGTAAGTAATAATCGTCTGTTAGGCTACAATCATCTTTAGTGAAGAGGGGTTTGTAACTTTTGCTAATTGGTGTAGCCTACCCATACTCACTGTAACCTAGAATTAAGTGTTTACACAACGGGTACAAGCGATAACGTAAGACAACAAGGCAGTTTCTTAATAATTAATAGAGTGTTATCTATGGTATTTTGATCCTGAAAAGCTACGGATAGCCTTATAATACCAACTAGATTATATTAGATATTGTTCCAAGTCTTGGTCCGTCACGATGTCTACGATTGAAAAGAATAAAGTTCAACTGACTGCAAAGTCAATTTAGTCCCTTCTTTCGATATTCTTTTGTTATTGTTGTTTTTTCAACGCTGAGGAATAGCCTTTGATAATGTGATTACTGATCGCGTTCCTCTTTGAACATGACGTTTTAAAAGCTTGGATAGGCTGACAACTTCAGTGTTTAACCGATAGCAAAGAAACAAAACCAAAGTTTTGCTCTCGCAACACTTTATTCAGCGAAGCCAGACAAAGGCTGCCGCAAAACTTTATTCGGCGAAGCCGGACAAAGGTTGCCACAACACTTTATTCGGCGAAGCCGGACAAAGGTTGCCGCAACACTTTAAGTTGCTCAGGCAACGTAGGTCTAGTTTTTATTACGTATATGAGAGGGCTCACCCCTCGCCAATACCTCGCTGTTTACGCTAAAGCTTAAATCTTATCCCAATTCTTTAAGAATGACCCCTAAATCACAAAGGTCGTAGCATAAACAGTTGAAATTACAAAAAAATACTTTAGCGTAAAGAGCGAGGTATTTGGGAAGAGATGAACATCCTCATATGCGTAATAATTTCTGTTCGTTTTAAGTTTTAATGCTACTCCTTACATCCAGTAGAAAAAACTGTTTCATATCTATTTTTCATGGTTTTTTTTTAGAATGCTGGAAAATCCTCCACCCCCTTCGTGGAATCTTTCTTCCCCCATGATAAATTCTTAATGGAAAGATCATCTCACGTGACCCCCTCCCCTTGTAATATTTGTATTACGTATATGAGAGGGCTAACCCCCTCGTCAATACCTCGCTCTTTACGCTAAAGCTTAACTTTTATCCCAACGTAAACTTCCCAACTATTGGGAAGTTTACGTCTGTAGACTTCCCAATAACCATTTCTATATGTAAATAATGGTTAATGTTTTTGACTTGCAGTCCCTCCCCGGGGACTGTGGGGAACTAAGTCATCCCCAAAGACATATTTATTATGTTATTCGACTATGCTCTACAAAATGGATATCTCAAAATTTTGATCCGCTGACTTTGGGGAAAAAATGAGAGTGGTAGGGGGCCTAGGTGCCCTCTAATTTTTTTTGGTCACTTAAAATGGCCACTAGAACTTTTGAATGAGCCTTTTTGCGACATTCTAGGACCACTGGGAGGATGGGATCACCTCTGGAAAAAAAAGCAATAAACAATAAACACGCACCCGTGATTGGTCTTTTTGCAAAAAATTATAAATTCCACATTTATCTAGATAGGCGCTTGAAACTTCTGCAGAATGGTTCTCTGATACGCTGAATGTGATGGTGTGAATTTTGTCAATATACTATGATGTTTAAGGGGTGTTTCCCCCAATTTTCCAAAATAAGGTGAATTTTCTCAGGCTCGTAACTTTTGATAGGTAGTACTAAATTTGATGAAAGTTATATATTTAAAATCAACATGAGAATATGATTCTTTTTATGCATGTAAAAGACCATTATGTATGTTATGCATGTTTTATGCATGTAAAAGCCGTCCTGGCCGAGTTGGTTGGTGCGCTGGATTCGGGATCCTTTGTCTGAGAGGACGCGGGTTCGAATCCCAGTGTATCCAATTCTGCAGTTGGGACGGGGGTCAGTAGCGTGACTCTGTAAGCTTAGCCAGAGTCAACCCAGCTCTAAATGGGTACCTGGAGAAATCTGGGGAAGGTAAACAGGAAGGGTGTGCGTAAGCACAGGATGGCTGGCCCCCAACCCCCCATTGCACTTCCTGGCTGAAGGGCCGAGAAACGGAGATCAGCACCGCCGGTAGGGACTGTAAAGTCTAATGCCGTATCCTTTACTTTACCTTTTTATGCATGTATTAATATCAAAATCCTGTTTTTTAGAGTTTTGGTTACTATTGAGCCGGGTCACTCCTTACTACAGTTTGCTACCACGAATTGTTTGATTCACAAAAACCATCTAAAGCTCTTTAGCTACACTATTAAGGATTTAAAATGAAAATTTCAAGCTGCAATTCAAACACGCCCTGTGTTACAGCATCTTCTTTCTTGTGTGAATTCATGAAAATTATCTAAAGCTTTTTATCTACGCTATTCAGGCTTTTAAATGACAATTCCAACCTGCGATTAAAACCAAGCCTGCGTTACAGCATCTTCAGTCTTGTTTGAATTCACTAAAACCATCTAAAGTTCTTTGGATACACTATTCAGGATTCAAAATGAAAATTTCAAGCTGCAATTACAGCAGGACCTGTGCTACAGCTTCTTCATCCTTATTTCAATTCGCGAAAACTATCTAAAGCTCTTTAACTACGCAATTCAAATTTTTAAATGACAATTCCAAGTTGTAATTAAAATATGGCCTGCATCACAGCATCTTCAGTCTTGTTTCAATTCACTAAAACCATCTAAAGCTCTTTAGCTACACTATTAAGGCTTTAAAATGAAAATTTTAAGCTGCAATTTAAACAAGGTCTGTGTTACAGCATCTTCATTCTTGTTTGGATAAACACAAACTATCTAAAGTTCTTTAGCTACACTATTAATGCTTCGAAATGAAAATTTTAAGCTGCAATTCAAACAAGTTCTGTGTTACAGCATCCTCATTCTTGTTTGAATCCATGAAAATTATCTAAAGCTCTTTATTTACGCTATTCAGGCTTTTAAATGACAATTCTGAGTTGTGATTAAAACCAGGCCTGCATTACAGCATCTTCAGTTTAGTTTGAATTTACTAAAACCATATAAAGCTCTTTAGCTATACCATTGAGGCTTCGAAATGAAAATTTCAAGCTGCAATTGAAACAGGGCCTGTGTTTCAGCATCTTTATTCTTGTTTGAATTCACCAAAACTCTCTAAAGTTCTTTAACTGCCCTATTGAGGCTTTTAAGTGACAATTCCAGGCTGCGATTAAAACCAGACCCGCATTACTGCATCTTCAGTTTTGTTTGAATTCATCAAAACATTTAAAGCTCTTTAGCTACACTATTAAGGTTTCGAAATAGAAATTTCATGCTGCAATTCAAACAGGGCCTGTGTTACTGCATTTTTATTCTTGTTTGTTTTTACGAAAATTATCTTAAGTTCTTTAACGACGCTATTCAGGTTTATTAGACGCAGAAGTTTCAGACTTTTACAGTAAGAGAAGGAAGCAAAACCCGAACTCTTGTTTGTAGACATTTGTGTTCGTTTTAAGCTTGATTTGCTTATTCAATTTAAGTTTTGCTCGTTTTAAGATTGATTTACTCATTTGTAATAGTACTTATTGTATGTTTGTTTGCTATGATTGTTTATTTAATTTCTATTAGTTATGAATTTCATAGCAAAATATTTTTGTTTGTTTTAAGCTTGATTTGCATATTCAACTTAAGCTCTACTCGTTTTAAGATTTATTTATTCATTTTTATTAGTACCTGTTGTATGTTTTTCTTTAATTTCTGTTCGTTTTGGGTTTCATTTATCTTTTATTAGTAATTTTTATTTATTTTATTTTAAGTTTATTGTATGAGCTTCTGAAATAAAATAGTCAAAATAGTTTATCCAAAACGCAAATACAGATCAAGAGCCAGTTCTTTCAAGATACCTAAAACTATTGCACCTAATGCCGTGTAAGATCGCTTATGTTCTCTTTGGGGGTGCTCACCAGATTTTATTATGGATTTGTCATTGAAGGTGTTATTAGATTTCAAAAGAACCTTACAGATTTTTTGTATCACCTAATGCTAAAAAACGGCTGTTCAGAATAAGAAATGTCAGACTTGACCATCATTCTAAAAATGTATCATCAATCTTTCTTACATTTTGAACTTATATTTTAAGTTATACTTCCTTTGTCATCTTGAAGATAAGGGTGCATTATTTCTTGTCGTGTCAACCAGGCTAGTTCGAAACGCAACTTTTAATTTGAATTTTTGAGAAATGGAATAACTTTTTAGTGCTTCCGTTAATAGTTCAAATAGAAAAAAAATCTATATTTATTAAAACTGATATTTTATTCAAAACTAAACTTCAAAGATTATTATTTTCTTAATTTTGTTTTAATATATTTACATCGAAACTTCGGCAGGGATTACAGTCTAATCAAATCTCAGAGTAAAATTGAAAACGCTTACAGCATTAGAAAAACTTGGAATACGTTGTGTAACAAAATACGTTAAGAAGAAATCAACACTGTTTCCAAAATGATAAGAAACCCAATGACGATTTTTAAAAAAGTTTCAGAGAGTATACCAAAGCGATTGATTTATAGCACTACACACAAAAATGGATCACTCTCTGAGGCCTATGAAATTGATGAACCTGGGAGTAGTGAGTCTTCTTTTTTTTGTATTCCTAGACTAAGGTAAATAATGCACTAGGTGAATTCTAGAGGAGGGGCTGTTCAATACGCCTAGAATATCTTCTAAAACAGTGATGTCTTGTTAAGTTAGCCTAGGAGATTGTAACTTTCAGTCAACTAATATATTGAAAGCCTAGCCCATAGTGTGTCCTAGGAAGGTGTTTTGGGCTCAAATTTGTAGGATTTTTGGTAAAATTCTAGTTAAGTGACTTCTTGCTATCTCAGAAAGGGGTTAGGTTAGGAAAATGAAACTTTTGGGGATGGTTCTACAGGCTAAAGTATATCCCAGGAAGCTATTTTAAAGTACCCACCTCCACTCCTTCTCCCTCTAGAGGGCCCCGAAATTTGCCTACATGACAGGTCTGTACCTATTGAAATTTTGACAAAACAACATTTTATCTTAATTTTCAGTTAGGCCTACCAGTTGCTTTTTTTCTGCCTTTAGTTCTGAAAATACAATTCCTGTTATTTGAGTAGAATTCTAAGCCATATCAATGTTTTTTTCAAAATTAGGAAATGTATTTGCATATCTTTAAAACCTTATAAATTAGGATTGAGCTAAGTTGTGAAGCTGAAAACAATTTTGTTATACTTCAATTAACCAGAAGATCTATTTTGCAAGGTTTCACTTTATAACACACATATTTTTAAAGGTCATCAAAGGTCAGGGCCCTCTAAAGGGAAAAGGAGTAGAGGTAGGTACTCCAAAATACCTTCCTGGGACATACTTTAGCCTGTAGACCCATCCCTGAAAGTTTCATTTTCCTAACGTAACCCCTTTCTGAGATAGCAAGAAGTCACTTAACTAGAATTTTACTGGATTTTACATTACTGACTTACTAATACTCAATTCCCTTTTCTGTGCTCTTTCCAAATATGATAGACCCATTTGCTGTTACCAATTTCTATAGACTGTTTTGTCTCATTTTGCAATAGAAAAGGGTAAAAAAATGGTTAAAATCTTAATATTTGATTATAATTTGATTTTGCTAAGATTATATAATTCACAGGTATTGATTTATTATGATCCAATGAAGTAATCAATTTATATAAATTTAAAAAAAATGCTTTGTTTACTTTCATCTTTTAGCATCACTCTTGTTTGAACTAGTAACCAATAATTGAATTAGGCTAACTGACACAATTGGGAACCAGAAAATAAATAAGAAATGTCTAATTTAGCCTATAGGCTATATTTGCACTTTAGAGAGAGTGTTAGGGGTGAAGTATATTTAAGGTGCAGTTGAAATGTATTAACCAGAATTATTCTGCATATAATGAAGTAAGTATATTTTTTTTTTAGCCCTTTTATATAGCCAAAAAAAAAAGAAAAAAAAAGACATCATCTTTTAAGGTCCTTAAAGGGCTTAAACTTCAATTTCCAAGTAGGATAAAGCAACTATTATATTCAAAAAGAGTGTAAAAAGCGACATCAAGTGGTACGTTCACCTTGTTGTAGGTCAGTAATTTAAACTCCTCCAATTTCACTGTTTTGGTATCAGTTTAGAGGTTGATTGATTTTAAAGGAAACATACTAATAAAGTAAAACTCTTGCCTATTAATTTGCTTATTTTATACTTTTTGTAATATTATGGTCACTTTTCTGATAATCACCCATATCCCTTGGTTTTAAATTTAGCCTTGTAAATATTTAGTGGTTTACTCTTTTCAAGGGAACATGCTATATAAATAGTACATTAGGTTCCTTAGGTAAAATCCTAGTTTAGAGGCTTCTGGCTTTCTTGGAAGCTCATTGACTTGGTAAATAAAACTTCTGTAAATGAATCCAAGGCTGAAAATATAATCCAGGGTGTTATTTTGAAGTGGCTAACACTGCTCTTTCTCTGTCTAGAGGGCACTGGCCTCTTGGTAACCTTTACTAATTTTCATCTAATCTTCACTAACTACTAATATTCAAGGTTTTATAAAAGTCAAACCTTGCAGAATAGATCTTACTGTCAGAAAATGAGACCCAAGAAAAGTATTTCCTGCCTCATGCTTTTGCTCAATCATGTTTTATAAGATTTTGAAGATTTGTTAATATATTTCTTAAATTTAGGAAAAACTTTGATATGGCTTAAAATTCTACTGAAATAACAGGAATTGTTAAAAACTCCCCTCAGCTCCAAAAGTTTAAATAATTTTTTACATCACAATGCCTTTCTGTTTACAATTAGAAAAAAAAAAATTAAAAACAGGTGCAAAATTTACTGTGTTACTAAAGAAATTTAGCCTTTTTAAAATTTTTTGTTTTAATTTTGAACTCCAAAACAATTCTTCAAGCTCTAACAAAGTCTCTCTTGTTTAGTAGTCAATCAAATATAGGCTTGCCCCATTTATAGATTCCCACAAAAGAGGTGAAAGAGGTCACAAGGAACAATTTGGTTGCCCCAGATGAGTCTGAAAGAGGTCATAAGAAACAATTTGAACAAAATAAAACTTCAACAGGGAGGAGAGGGAGATAAAGCTTGAAGCTTTGAACAGGCAAGGGTAGAGAAGGAGCATGCAAAGCTGTATTGGCCTTGGGGAGCTTGCTGCTGCAATAGGTTGCTAGTATTAATATCAAGAAGTCTGTAAAACTAACAGTCACAGATTACTGTATAGTTCTGCAACAGGTAAAAGGATAGAGATCAGCAGATTCTTTTACAGGGCATAGGATATAATCTAGTTCTACAAAAGCTTTTTGGACTTTTTTTCCTTCCCCCCCCCCCAATTTTCCAAAATCATCTTTTCTTGTGTTTTCATTTAAATTTTTTGGTATTTTCTTATACAAATTTGAGAAAGGAACTTAACCCCCCCCCCCCCCCTAGATTACAAAAAGTACATTTTTGTCCTTAAAAAATCTGTAATGTAAAGAGCATGCTAGTAGTATTACTTAACAATACAAATTTTGAGAATACAGGAAATGACATTTTATAGATTCTTTTAGAAGAAGTCAGCTAAATAATTTAGTTGAATTATTCCTCAACACAGTTATGCAACAGATGGGACTTGACGTAAGATCAGCCTATTCAGGTTTAAAGATGCCCTGTTTAAGTTCTAAACACCCTCTCCCCCATTTGATTTGAGCAAAATTTCAATATAGTATGCAAATATTTTGGATAATTTACATCCTTATCTCTCTTAGAAAGTAAAAACAAACAGATGTCTTAGGATGCCTTAAAAGTTTCAGCCTAGATGACCAAATACATTATTTCCTTGAAAATAACTTGACTTGACAAAATTTTTAATTTTTCTTCTTCCTTTTTTTATATAGTTGACATCAAATTCTTTTATTATTATTATTATTTATACAATTGTGAAAAAGGTCTAGATCAGTGGTTCCCCATCAATATTAGACCATGTCCTATGCAGGCATTTCTGACCCCCCCCCCCCTTGTGATATTTAAATTTTGTTCTTTGGAATTTTTTATGTATTAACATGAAGGAAGCTTAAAAGGCCATTAACTTGGTGCCTTTTTACAGATCATCCTCTAAGCATTTTTTATACTAATAAAAAATTTCTATGAATACAACACCATTTATACAACTACTAGCTGTTGGGGTGGCGCTTCGCGACACCCCAACACTTAGTTAGTGGGGGCGCTTCGCCACCCCCAAGTCCCCCCCGCGCGCGTAAGTTGTTATAGTTACGCGCCATTGTAGTTGTGTCCCTGTGTACCACCTATGAATATAGATATATATATATGTGTGTTTTTAACTATGTAAAACTTGTGAATATACAACATTCTTGGCTTTTCCATTGTCTGTGCATATACAAAGCCTTATATACTTATAATGACGTCATATGCAAACGCTCTTTTTACAAACAAACAAACATGCATACATACAACTCATTTTTATATTGATTGATTGATAGATAGATAGATACAATACAAATTAACTGCGTCAAACTTGCAAATATACAACATTCTTTGTTGTCCAATTGTTGCTGCATATAAATAGATTGTCAGGTTTACCAACTCTCGAACATGCAACATACAATTGTCCATGGGAAAAACAATCAGTATTAAGATCTATACCACATTTTTCTAATGATTGACCTTGAGCTTTGTTAATGGTGATTGCAAATGCTAATCGAATTGGGAATTGCAATCTTTTAAATTGAAAAGGCAGATCCGTTGGAATCATGGGAATATGAGAAATAAGAACAGCCTCACCCTCAAAAGGCCCTGTCAAGATTGTGGCCTCTATTGGGTTTTCCATTGTTTTTTTTTTACGGCAAGTCGCGTGCCATTGCAAAGCTTTGGTGGGTTGATATTTCTTAAAAGTATTATTGGTACGCCTATTTTTAGTTGTAGCACGTGTGGTGGAAACCCTGGGAGATCCAGGGAATTTAAAAATTCAGATGGATAATTAACTGCTTCATTTGGTTCCACAACTGTGTCGACTGACTTGTAAAGGACTGCCTGGTCTCGAATCTTGGTCAAAACAATATTGTTGATTTCGTGGACGTCTATATTTTTGGGTGCAAGAATCGCTCGTTCACTTAGCCATTTATTATTTTTATAATTGGTTAGAATATTCGGAAATACTTTTTCAATCAATTCATTTTTGGACATCACTAAATTACAGAATTCAGCTGGTAGTTGTATACGTCCTGAAATTGAGTCTACTGGGAGCTTTCTGTTTCCAATTGCCAGCAATTGATCTGAAAATATTTCACCAGAGTCATCGTTTTGCAATCGGACACACATATTTGTAGTTAATTTTAATGTCTTTACGTGTGCCCATAAATTAGAATTTTTCAGGCAAGCATTCATTTTGTCTGCAGGGGCTGATCTAGGTACTATAGGTAATGTTTGCCTGAAATCTCCCACAAGCAATATTAATGTGCTGCCAAAGGGTTTTGAATTCCCTCGCAAATCTTTCAAAGATTGATCCAGAGCCTCGAGCGATTTTTTGTGTGCCATTGTGCACTCGTCCCAAATAATAAGTTTGCATTGCTGCAATACTTTACCCATCCCAGATGATTTGGAAATATTGCACGTGGGAGTTTCTGTAGAATGCAAATTCAGAGGCAATTTCAAAGCAGAATGAGCAGTTCTTTCACCAGGCAGCAACATTGCGGCTATTCCGGATGATGCAATTGCCAACGCTATACCATTTTTTGATGGAATTGATGCCAGAATCAGTTTTATCACAAATGTTTTACCAGTACCTCCTGGTGCATCCAAAAAGAAAATTTATCCAACGTTGTTATCGTCACAATGCATTATCGTATCATAAATGTCTTTTTGCTCTGACGTTAACTTAGAAATGTTGAACATATGTTGAAACAGCAGTGGTACGATTAGGTGAAGGCATTACCAAATCCTGAAGAGGTTTGTTTGCCATACATATGCACAAATCTTCAATAATAACTAAAGTGTAGTTATAAATTTCTGATGTAAAATCAAAAGTCATATCTGACGTCTCTAACCGTTTTTGATGGAGTATATCTTCGGACATTTTCGATTTATATTTTTCCCATAACTCTGTTGGAACTGAAGGAGAGCAAGTTGTTTTGTATGATTCCAAACAATGCACGAATGTGACTTGGAGTTGACGTTTTGCATGCGTCATTGATGCATTAATCCCAGTGTTGGTCATTCTCCAATAAATTCAGAGCTTAGCATGCACTACAGTTAGTGTCATGTATAGTACCGTTTACAGTTCTCAAATACTCAATGGACGTCGGACCAGGTACATTCACCAAAAGCAGGCGTGGAAAGAAGCATTCATGTTGATTGGGGTGAACGGTGTAGAGTCTTCCTGTCATGGTATCTTTGGAGATGGTAGGTTGGCCGTTGACTGACTTACCCTGTTTTCGACATTCAAATACTTTATTTTTAATATTCCACGTGTAATACGAAGGCACTTCAGTATACAGCAGTTTTTTTGCAAAAGAATCATTTTTGCATAGCGAAAAGAAAGCAGTTAACGTTGTATCCGGTGGATTCAGGGCTCTTTGTTGCATGTTGGATTCCGAAAAATAAACACGTTGACCATTCTGTAAATGTACCGCTAAGTGAACAACAGCTGGACTACGTTCATGTATCGGTAATGAAAGAATTCGCCAAACAGCTTCATTACTGCTTATGTATCTTCCAGCCTGATATTGTACGATTTCGTCGATATCACTGATTTCGGACTGCTAGCCAAAAACTGCCATGTCACTGCCTTTGTTGACGTATTTACATATGTATTTGATTGCCTTTACGGAGTTACAGTATTCAACGTTTATGTGTGCATTTAATGCTTTTGATAATAAAGGGGAATATGGAACAACCCACTGGTTTTCTACTTCGATGGTGGTACTGTTACGCTTCTTTATTATTGCTGTTTTACCGCCATCTTCAGTAGATCTTCTATATTGTGGGTAACCATCATTGCCAGTAATTGTGTTGGGTACTAAAAGTCGAGGATATTGCTTTGTCGAACGAGTGAGTGTCCGATCGAGTGAGTAATTGAATATACAAATCAAGCTTGAAACAAACAAAATCACTACAAACAAGAGTTTGGGTATTGCCTCCTTCTCTCACTGTAAAAGTCTAAAACCGTCCTGGAAAAAAAAAATCAAACTGAACATTTTATATATAATAATAGTAATGATAATAATAATAATAATAATTGTTGAAAGATCCATCAGTTCAAGATTTTATTTTGCTGTAGTTTAATTTTCATTTTTAATGCTCCAAAAACTGGAAAAGAAAGTATTTGTAATATAATTGGTTTTCAATGAAGCACCAATGATGCAGTAGGCTGTAGATTTTTACAGTTAAGGAAGGGGACAGTATCCAAATTCTTGTTTCTAGTGAAACTATATTCGTCTTGAACAATATTAGACAGAATTAATAAATTAAACTGAATGTTTGATGTGATATGAATGTATGATATTAATTGCTGAAAGTTCATCAGGTCAAAATTTTACTGTAATTTTAATTTTTATTTTCAATATTAAGTACAAAAAAAAGCTGTAATATAATTTATTGTCAGTAAAGTGCCAATGACACATTAGGTTTTAGACTTTTACAGTAAGAGAAGGAGGCAATACCCAAACTCTTGTTTGTAGTGATTTTGTTTGTTTCATGCTTGATTTGCATATTCAAATGACATTTCTCTCATTTTAAGATTTATTTATTCATTTATATTAGAATGTATTGTATGTTTGTTTGAATTGATTGTTTATTTAATTTCTGTTTGTTTTGGGTTTCATTTATCCTTCTATAGCAAAATATTTTTTTGTTTTAGTCTTGATTTGCATGTTCAGTTTAAGCATTACTCACTTTAAGATTTAGTAACTCATTTATATTATTACTTGTTGTATGTTTTGGAATTTTTTTTTAATTAATTTTTGTTTTGTTTTTATTGCAATATCTGATTGCTTCTATAAGAACCATATATAACCCCCAGGGCATAACTTACAACGCCTGTGACCAGGCCCTGGGGGGTTTTGACCCTGGAGTTTCAATATATGATGTTTATACTATTTTTAACAAAATGGTTATCTTAAAATGTTTATTGGATGGGCTTGGGAAAAAAGGTGTAGAGTGGGAGAGGGGCTGATTGCCTTCTGTTCTCTTTTCCCTTTGAAAAAGTGAACTAGAACTTTTAATTTCCAATCAAACCAGCCCTCTCTGAAGTTTATACATGCATCCCTTCTATGAGAATCATATTTGCCCCAGGGAATAACTTACAGCGCCTGCCAACGAGCTATGAGGCGTTGTGTTGACACTGGATTTTTTGTTAAGTGATGCATTCAGTGAAAAAGGGTGTGGGGGAAGAGGCTAATTGCCCTCTGATCACTTTTGACTATTAACAAGTGAACTAGAACTTTCAATTTCCAATCAAACAAGCCCTCTCTGAGGTTTATACAAGCATCCATTCCATAAGTACCATATACGCCCCCAGGGTATAACTTACAATGCCTTCCCCAGGCCCTGGGGGTATGTGTTGACACTGGAGTTTTTGTTATCTGATGTTTGAACTAGCGTATTTAAAAAAAAATGGCTATCTCAAAATTTTATCTGATGGGTTTGGTGAAAAAGGACGTGGGGGGGGCTAGTTGCCCTCGGATTTCTTTTGACTTAAAATTTGAGCTAGAACTTTCATTTCCCAATCAAATGAGTCCTCTCTGAAGTTTAGACAAGAATCCCTACCATATGAACCATATATGCCCAAACTGCATAACCTACAATGACTGTCCTGGGCCCTGGGGGGTTGAGTTGACCCCAGGGTTTTTATTATCTGACCTTTTAACTATTTTTAAAAGAATAACTATCTCAAAATTTTTATCTGATGCATTTTTGATAAAAGGGCGTGGGGGGCTAGTTGCACTCCAATCTCTTTTAACTCATAAAAAGTGAACAAGAACTTTCTCTTTCCAAACAAATCAACCCTCTCTGAAATATATACGAGGATCCCTTCCATAAGAACCCCTTTTGTCCTAGGGCATAACTTACAATGCCTGCCCCCCCCCAGGCCCTGGGGGTTGTGTCAACACCAGGGTTGTTGTTATCTCGCATTTTAACTATTTTTAACAAAATGGCTAACTCAAAATTTTTATCTTATGCATTTGGGAACTCTTGTTTGTAGTGTTTTTGTTCGTTTCAAGCTTGATTTGCATAGGGTAAAGGCACCAATGATTCGACAGTTCAATTTAGGATCCAATGTCAAAATTTTCCTTTAAAACAAAATAACTCTGCTTAGTCGTGACTTGGAACACCATCTCTTGAAGCTGTCTTTATATTTTGACAATGTGAAACATGGACACTATATCCAATACACCCAGATTAGAAAAGAATATTCAATTCAATTAGTTTCCGGTTTTCAACACAAAATGAGCTCCTGACAATTTTTTAGCTATGTTATGTTCAAACTGTCATTACTTTGTTTTGATTTTTTTTGCAAAAATAAGTGGGATCAGCACCAATACATCAAGATATATCTGATCTCCTCTAAAATGTAGCCACATTGACTTTTTCCTGATAAATTTAAGTTGAAATGGCAGCTAATATTATATTGACAAAATTATGTCCCAAGTGTTGAAATTTCTTGTCTGACATAGTGGAATCAGACCAACTAAAAATGTTCCTTGAGCTGAATTCAAATGTAGATATTGACTTCTATTACAAGATTCATTTCTTCTGAGAAAATCTTGTAGTAACTTTGCGAAGTTTTTGACAAGCAGCAACAGGCCCTGTCAAAACATAGGTGACTCTGTCAAAACTTCACTGAACATATAAAACAGATGAGAAACAATTGGTGTTAAAATTCAAGGGTCCTCTAATGAAGACATAGTTATTGAATTTATGGATAATTATGGATAACATTAGATTTTCTATTTAAATCATAGTTTTACTGATTTGATGAAAAATGCTAGATCTTTCAGTCATCCTAGAAACTGCTGTTTTTTCCTCATGCTATGTTCATATTTTTGATTATTTTACTTGGTTGATCACAATACCCTAGTTCATTTGTCACTGAATAAATTTGAAGTAGACACTCTCTTATTAAATTTTATTGATGTTTTCTTTCAAATAGATCCTGAGCTGTAAAATACAAAATGTTCTCTCTGACCCCCTCCTTAATTAGCATGGAATTCCTCAAGAAACCTTGTTATGTGCACAGGAATTCGGTTCGAAGGGGGAGGGGTCATAGTTTTAGGAGCCAAAAATTGATGAACCCCCTTGAAACAGGTTTGTTGTACAGCAACAATAGCAATAAATAGTTGGGTGGTGAAACTCCCCTGTTTACATGCCTAGAGGTTGCTGTCCTATGTGATATGTAATAAAAGCAGAGAATTTATTTTCGAAAAATAGTATAATCACATTTTATTCTCTTGCGCTTATAGTTAATTTGATATAGACTCTCCCGTTGCTACTTTAAAACCTAAACACTCGATAATTAAATCCAATCGATGTACATTGCTTTTGACTCTCATGTTTTCTAATCATAACACCCCCTTAAGTCAGTATCTATAATTAAGTGTTTGAGTATCAGCGTTTTTGTTAAGGTTGAATTATTAATATTGCTCATGCCTTTTGTGGCTGAAACCTAAACACTCAATAATTAAATCCAATCGATGTACATTGCTTTTGACTCTCAAGTTTTCTAATCACAACACCCACTTAAATCAGAATCTATAATTAAGTGTTTGAGTATCAGCGTTTTTGTTAAGGTTGAATTATTAACATTGCTCATGCCTTTTGTGGCTGAAACCTAAACACTCGATAATTAAATCCAATCGATGTCCAATCAATTAGGTGACCATTCTTATATATAGTATTGATTAATGAAATTGGTAAGATTCCCTCATCATGAGTTAATATAAATTTGTCATTACTCATCAAAGATGACTCATCATGAGTCATATTTTATGGTGTTAATATAAAGATGGCCTGCTGATACTTGAAGTATGTCCCAACCATCAAAAATGACCCCATAAAAATCCTACCCATGTTTTGGATAGAGCTAAGAATTTACATATGAAAGTAAATTCCAATAAGTCGAATTTAATGACAATAAACTTCTTAAAATTCTGGATTTCCACTCCTGTTTTCTTAGACCCTATCCAACCCAAAAATATAATGAAACATGTTGAACTCCTTGGTGTCATAAAATTCTAATAATATTAAGTAGGACATGCATGTTTCAAGAATTCTGGACTTTCATGATAAAGGATAGTCGAAAAACAAAAATTTTCTAAAGTAGATTAAAATGGTTGATTAACTTTGAAATGGCTAAATGTTGACAACACTTTCGCCGTGAACAATAAAGAAATCTTTGCTGAAGCATTAAAGCTGAGAGGAAGTGGGCCATTCCAGATAGCGTTTATAGGGAGATTATCACACTATTACATAATATTATAGAGACTTAGGTCACACAATTAAACTCCATATGATTATCCAATTTCGTCCCTGTACTTGAGGCAATTTTTTCAGTTTTTTTATTTCCACTATCTGAATATTGCTTTATACATTTCAACATTAAAAAAGGTTGAAGAGGAACGAAGAAATAAAGTAAAAAGAACAAGCATGTCGAATGCACCAGGATCTGCCCACAAGTGTTCCCCAAGTATTTCAACATGTGACTAATTGGGCTCAGACTTTTGTCAAAAACAGGTAACTTTTTTGTTTTGTCGAATTTATAGGTGAAAACGCTCCAATTTAAAAAAATGGAGGTTTTGTACCATTTTCTGATAAAACTTCAAAGTTCTAATCAAATAGTTATATTTGTAGATGTTTTTCCTACATACTTAAACCCTTTTTAAAGCAAAAGTCTTAAGCCTTCTGGAGTAGAAAAAGTGTTGTTGTTTTTTCAAAAACTGTTGAATCATTGGTACCTTTACCCTATTCAATTTAAGTTTCACTCGTTTTAAGATATATTCATTCATTTATATTAGTAGTTATATTATGTTTGTTTGCATTGATTGTTTATTTAATTTTCGTTTGTTTTGAATTTCATTTATGCTTCAATAGCAAAATGTTTTTGTTTTGTTTGAAGCTTGATTTGCATATTCAATTTAAGCATTACTTGCTTTAAGATTTATTTATTCATTTCTATTATTACATGTTGTATGCTTTTTGCTAAGATTGTTTATTTAATTTCTGTTCATTTTGGGTTTCATTTATTCTTTAATAGTAATTTCTGGTCGTTTTGACTTTGAATTTTAACAGTTATTTGTATTTGCTGATCTTGAGTTTAAAATGGCCTTTACTTTTCTTTGAAAACTTCTTATTCGGTTTTTTAATTAACTTTTGTTCTTTTTTGATTGCATTATTTGATTGCAATATTTGATTGCTTTTATAAGAACCATATATGCCCCCAGAGCATAACTTAGCGCCTGTTCCCGGTCCTGGGGGGTTGTGTCGTCCCTGGAGTTTTAATATGTGATGTTTGAACTATTTTTAACAAAATAGTCATCTCAAAATTTGTATCGGATGGGTTTGGGGGAAAAAGGCGTAGATGGGGAGTGGCTAGTTGCCCTCTGATCTCTTTTGACTATGAAAAAGTGAACTAGAAATTTTAATTTCAATCAAATGAGCCCTCTCTGAAGTTTATACGCGAATCCTTTCTATAAGAACAATATTTGCCCCCAGGCATAACTTACAACGCCTGCCAATGGCCCCTGGAGAGTTTTATTGACACCAGATTTTGTTATCTGACCTTTTGACATAATGGCTATATCAAAATTTTATCTGATACATTTGGGGAAAACGGCGTGGGGGAGGAGGCTAACTGCCCTATGATCATTTTTGACTCTTAAAAAGTGAACTAGAGCTTTCAATCTCCAATCACATGATCACTCTCTGAAATTTATACGAGCATCCCTTCCATAAGAACCATGTATGCTCCTAGGGCACAACTTACCACCCCGGGCCCGGGGGGTGTCAACACTGGAGTTTTTGTTGTCTGATGTTTGAACAATTTTTTTTACAAAGTGACTATTTCAAGATTTTTATCGGATGGGTTTGGGGAAAAAGGGCGTGGGGGCTAGTTCTTGGATCTCTTTTTACTCTTAAAAAGTAAACTAGAACTTTCAATTTCCAATCAAATGTGCTCTCTCTAAAGTTTATACGAGCATCCCTTCCATAAGAACCATATATGCCCCCAGGGCGTAACTTACAACAGCTGCCCTCGTGCCCTGGGGGGTTGCGTTGACTCCAGAGTTTTTTTTATCTGACCTTCCAATTATTTTGAACAAAATGGCTATCTCAAAATTTTTATGTGATGAATTTAGGGGAAAAGGGTGTCGGGGGGTAAGGGGGGCTAGCTGTGCTCCAAAATTTTGACTCCTAAAAAGTGAACAAGAACTTTCATTTTCCAAAAAAATTAGCCCTCTCTGAACTATAAACGAGTATCCCTTCCATAAGAACCATATATGCCCCGAGGGCATAACTTACAACAGCTGCCCCCAGGCCCTGGGGTTGTGTTGACATCAGGGTTTTTGTTATCTAACCCTTTAACTATTTTTAACAAAATGAATATCTTAAATTTTTATCTGATGTATTTGGGGAGGAAAGGGTGTGAGGGGGGAGGTGATAATTGCACTTCGATCTCCTTTGACTCTTAAAAAGTGAACTAGAACTTTCACTTTCTAAGCAAATGAGCCATTTGTGAAGTTTATACAAGCATCCCTTCCATAAGAACCATATATATCCCCAGGGCATAACTTACAACGCCTGCCCCTGGGCCCTGGGGGGTTTTGTTGACACAGGAATTTTTGTTTTGTGACTCTTGAACTACTTTCTAAAAAAAACGGCCATCTCAATTTTGTATCTGATTTATTTGGGGGGAAAAGGGCGTGAAGGGGATGGCTAGCTGTCCTCTGTTCACTTTTGACTCTTAAAAAGTTAACTACAACTCAATTTCCAATCAAATGAGCTCACTCTGAAGTTTATACAAGCGTCCACTCCACAAGAACCATATATGCTCCCAGGACATAACTTACAACGCCTGCTACCAGGAACTGGGGGCTGTGTTAACACCAGAGTTTTGTTCTCTGACTTAAACTATCTTTAAATAAAATGTCTTTTTTAAGATTTTTATCTGATGCATATGGGGGCGCAGGGGGGACTAGCTGCCCTTTGGCTACTTTTGACTCTGAAGAAGTGAAGAACTTTCAATTTTTAATAAATTGAGTCCTCTCTGAAGTTTATACGAGCATCCTTTCCATAAGAACCTTATATGCCCCCAGGGCATAACTTACAACGCCTGCCCCGGGGTCCTGTGGGGTTTTGCCGACACAGGAAATTTTATTATCTGACCTTTCAACTATTTTTAACAAAATGTCTATATCAAAAATTATATCTAATGCATTTTGGAAAAAAAGGGCGTGTGGGCTAGTTGCCCTCTGATCTCTTTTGACTCCGAAAAAGTGAACTAGAACTTTTAATTTCCAATCAAATGAGCCCTCTCTCAAGTTTATACGAGCATCCCTTATATAAGAACCGTATTTTCCCCAGGGCATAACTTAAAACGTCCGCCCCGAGCCCTGGGGGGTTGTGTTGACCCCGAAGTTTTTGTTATATGATCTTTGATTATATTTATTAAAATAGACACCTCAAAATTTTTATCGGATGGAATTGGGGAAAAAGGGCGTGGGGGGCTAGCTGCTTTCAAATCACTTTTGACTCTTAAAAAGTGAACTAGAAATTTCAATTTTCAATCAAGTGAGCCATCTCTGAAGTTTATACGAGCAACCCTTCCACAAGAGCCGTATATGCCCCCAGGGTATAACTTACAATGCCTGCCCTGGGCCCTGGGAGGCTTTGTCAACGCTGGAATTTTTTGAACTATTTTTAACAAAATGTCTATCTCAATAATTTTGTCTGATGCATTTTAGGAAAAAGGTGTCATGGGTGGGGGCTAGCTGCTTTCCAGTCACTTTTGACTCTTAAAAAGTGAGCTATAACTTTCAATTTCCAATCAAATGAGCCCTTTTTGAAGTTTATACGAGCATCCCTTCTATAAAAACCTTATATGCCCCCAAGGTATAGCTTACAACGCCTGCCCCCGGGCCATGGGGGGTTGTGTCTACCCCGGATTTTTTTTTCTGACCTTTCAACTATTTTTGACAAAATGGCTACCTCAAAAAAAAATTATCTCATGCATTTGGGAAAAAAAGGGCGTGGGAGGGGTTACGAGGGCTAGCCGCCCTCTGACCTCTTTTGACTCTGTAAAAGTGAACTAGAACTTTTAACATCCAATCAGATGAGCTCTGTCTGAAGTTTATGCAAGCATCCCTTCTGTAAGAACCATATTTTCCCGTAGGGCATAACTTATAACGCCTGCCCCTGGGCCCTTGAGGGTGTCGAGTTTTTGTTATATGATCTTTGAATTATTTTTAACAAAATGGCTATCTGAAAATTTTTATCGGATTGATTTGGGGGAAATTGGCAGAGATTGGGGGAGGGGCTAGTTTCCCTCTGATCACTTTTGACTCTGAAAAGTGAACTAGAACTTTTAATTACAAATCAAATGAGTCCTCTCTGAATTTTATACAAGCATCCCTTCTATAAGAACTATATTTGCCCTCAGCGCATAACTTCCAAGGCCTGTTGGGCCCAAGGGGTTTTGTCGTCCCTCGAGTTTTTGTTGTATGATCTTTGAACTATTTTTAACAAAATGGCTACCTCAAAATTTTTATCGGATACATTTAGGGTTGCTCTCTGATCACTTTTGACTCTCAAAAGTGGCACTAGAACTCTCGATTTCCAATCAAATGAGCCCTTTTTGAGGTTTATACGACGACCACTTCCATACGAAGTGCGTCAGGGCAAAAAATAATAAATACATGAATAATAAAACATTGAAGCCGTATGGCCTGTACTATAAGACAACGCTATAGTGTTGTCTCTGTAAGCTTGACTTTTTATCCCAATTCTTTAAGTACAACTCCTGAAACACAAGGGCCATTTAATTAGAACAATAAGAAACTTTTTCAAACAATGCTAAAAAAACTTTGGTGTGAAGAGTGAGTTATTGATGAAAAGGCAACCCCCTTCATATATGTAATAAATTCTGTTCGTTTTAAGTTTTGATGTTGCTCCTTTCTTTCAGTTAAAAAAACTTCTTTGATTTTTATTAATAAAAAAAAAATGTTATCATGCTAATTGTGTTGTTCTCCTGCTTTGTCATACAAAAATACTTTTGTTGGTTATTATATGTTTGTGGTATACTTGTTCAGCTAATACAGCAAAATCTTTTTTTTTTCTTGCAGAAGAATCAGCATTAGAGAACCCAGAATTGAAGCCATTATACCTGGATGCTCAAGCAACAACTCCATTGGTTAGTTTCTTTTTATTTTGGAAAAAAAGAAGAAACACAACACTCATTTGTGGTGAAGAAACTCAACACACAAAAAGAAGAACCAAAGCACAACAAAACTTAAGATACAACACTCTTTAGTTTTGGCAATTTTGCCTGCTGTGGTGGATGCATAAAATTGTTCTATAGCAGGGAATTTAATTAGAAACCAAGTTTAGTTCTAGTTATTTATTATTTGGTCTGTCTAGCCCTTTAACTTTAAAGGCTTAGCCCTTTTTTAAGGACTGGAAACTGTACTTTAGGAACGAAAGAATATATGTAAGGAGTAACGGTATACTTTAAGAATAGAAATACACACTTTAGAAATTAGATAAAGCGCACAAGGCCGGTATGTGAAGTTTTTTTTTTTTGGGGGGGGGGGATAAAAAAGGTAAAACTCGCATATTTTACAAGTACGGTTTTTTCTTTGACACAACTGCAGTTCAGAATAATTAAAAACCACAAGAAAAGAAATGCACTGATGTTACCTTTATTTAGATAGATATTCAAAGGTGTCTTTATTATTTTGAAAATTTTATTTTGTGAAACCTGGAAGATCAATTTTTACCTTTTTTTTCTTTTTTTTGTTAGAAGTTTTGTAGAAGTAGAAGCTTTATTAAGAAACTTTTGTAATGGTCCGTTCTGCAAAGTGTTATGAGGAAGGGCGTATCCAGGCTTTTTGTGTGGGGGGGGGTACCAAAAAACTTTACAAAACGCACCAGAAATATGATTATATCTATATTGTTACCTTTTTATGAGTTGGACGAAAAATTTTGGGGGCAGGGCTCAAACTCCTCACTGCATATGGCTTTGTTGTAAGCTAATGAAAGTGAATCCTACGAAGGAATGAATTAATTCTTGATAATTAATCATGACAGGTGATACAATAAGCTTCTCCAGAAGAATGTATATAACTCATTGGGTCAGAGATGAACTCCTGAAAGAGTGGTGAAATTACTCAACTCAAGGCATGCTACTAATAGTAAAACTAGCAACACGCGTGAGAAAATATTGCAATTATTTAAAATGGTATTTGCTCTTCAAAATGGTTAGCTATTTATATCTAAAGCCTTTTTGTAATTATCGGGGCTGCCAATTTACGAAAAGGTAGGGGGAAAGGATTTTTCTCTTTTTTTAAAGAAGACACAACAAAAATGTATTTTTCGAAATTTTGGGAGGGGGTGTAATTTTTGTGTTTTTTTGGATTTTTAGAATGAAAACCTTGGGAAATCTAGGGAAGGGCAGTCGCCCCCAGCCCCAATTGACGGCCTGATATTTGTGTTATATTGGTTTATGTTTTTCTTTCCTGCAGGACCCAAGAGTTTTAGATTCCATGCTTCCCTATTTAACCAGCTTCTATGGAAATCCACATTCAAGAACACACGCATATGGATGGGAAAGTGAAAAGGCGGTTGAAAAGGCTAGAGAGGTTTGTAGTTCATTCATAAATGTCTTTCCAATATCATACTTATGCAGTTTAAATTTTAGATTCATTTTATCCATAGCATTCCCATTGTAATTGGAATTAGTTGATGAAGCTGTGAGAGACTTCGCTCATTAACTGAAAGTCTTTATTTATAATTTTCCAGCTAGGAAGTATGGTTTTTTAAATATTTAGCACAATATTTATAAACTATATATTTGAAAAGAAATTTTGGTTATTCCTATTTCTAGTTCTTCATTATCCTTTTTTATACATATAGATATAAAAATCACTTTATTCAACATTATCTTTTCATTTTTCAATTTATTTTTTTTTTAATTGGGGTTGATTTATTAAATTACATTTAATTGTATATATATATATATATATATATATATATATATATATATATATATATATATATATATGTATATATATGTATGTATATATATATATATACATATATATATGTATATATATGTATACCTATGTATATATGTATATATAACGTATATACATATATTATACATATGTATAATATGTATATATAATATACATATGTATATATGTATATATATATATATATATATATATATATATATATATATATATATATATATATATATATATATATATGTATATATATATCTATATATATAAAAATAAGTTGTCTGTCTGTGTGTCTGTCAGGTGACGTCATGTTTCTGTGTCGAATGACGTCATGAAGTTAGTTGTCGTCATTTTTGCTATGACGGTGACATCATTAAAGATATTTAAGACATATATGTTCACGTAGAAATCTATTAATGTTTAAGTTTAAAATGACTGATGAACCTACAATGGCAAAAGCCGATGAAGATGCTCAAAGAGTCTATGCCAAAAAACTTGTTGCTGATAGAGAAAGTCAGAAAAGAAAGCGTGCCGAGGAATCAAAAGAACAGCAAGGAAACAGGCTTGAGGCTGATAGAGAAAGAAAGAACAGAAAGCGTGCCGAGGAACTACCAGAGCAACGCGAAAGCAGACTTGCTGCTAAAAGAGAAAGTGAAAAAAATAGGCGTGCTGAGGAATCACAAAAACAGCAAGAAATCAGGCTTGCTGCTGATAGAGAAAGTAAGAAAAGAAAGCGTGCCGAGGAATCACAAGAACAGCAAGAAATCAGGCTTGCTGCTGATAGAGAAAGTAAGAAAAGAAAGCGTGCCGAGGAATCAGAGCAACCTGAAAGTTATCGCCTGGCATTCAGGTACAGCCCAGTCGATGATTATAGCTTGAGTAGATGTGTTCAAATCGGGACAATGTCTAAAATTTGTCCCTATTGCAAGGCCTTGAAATTCAATGGTGAAACAATGGGAATGTGTTGCGCCTCAGGAAAAGTTAAACTTCCTCTATTGGCTGTATCACCAGAGCCATTGAAGACTTTCCTTACTGGAACTACGTCAGAATCTAAGCGTTTTTTGTCACAAATCAGAAAATACAACTCATGTTTCCAAATGACGTCGTTTGGAGCCCAAATCGAAAATCCAGATCAATTTACGTCTACTTTCAAAGTAAAAGGGCAAATTTATCATAGAGCAGGGTCCCTTCTACCATTCTCAGGCGAGAATCATAAATTTTTACAATTGTACTTCATCAGTGATAGAAATTCTGAATTGAATGCACGTTGCGAAATTTCTCCCAACGTTGAAAGGACAATCGTTTCCCAATTGCAACATCTTTTCCACGAAAATAATAATTTAGTGCGTCTGTTCAAAACAGCCATCGATTTGATGCCTACTGATACGCATAAAATTGTTATTTCCGCTGACAAAACGCCTACTGGCCAACATGTGCGTAGATACAATGCTCCAACTATCGACGAAGTGGCAATCGTTATGGTCGGTGATCAGTTTTTACCTCGAGATATTATTCTTCATAAGCGAAACGCTCAGTTGTTAAGAATTGCTGAAACTCATCGATGCTACGATGCCCTACAATATCCTATCATTTTTTGGGATGGAGCCGACGGCTATCACTTTAATATTAAATTGATGAATCCAGCCACTAACAAAGAAATGAATAAGAAATGCAGTGCAATGCATTATTATTCCTATAGACTAATGATTCGGCAGGATGAAGAAAATTATGTTTTAAAATGCCGTGAATTGTTTCACCTATTTGTCGTTGATATGTATGCTAAAATTGAATCAGAACGTTTGCTATATATCCGCCTGAATCAGACCAAGCTCCGCTCTGAACAATACATTCATTTGCGAGATGCAGTTATAAATGACGGTAATACCACAAACGTTGGAAGATTAACAATTTTACCTTCGTCATATGCTGGCAGTTCCCGTCATATGCATGAATATGCTCAAGATGCTATTGCGTATGTTCGTCTCTATGGTCGTCCAGATTTATTTATTACATTTACATGTAATCAATCTTGGGACGAGATACTGCAGCTTTTACTTCAAGGACAATCGGCGGTTCATAGGCATGACATTACGGCCCATGTCTTCCGGCAAAAGTTGAAATCACTGATAAACTACATAGTAAAACTTGAAGTGTTTGGGTCAGTGCGATGCTGGATGTACTCAGTGGAATGGCAAAAACGAGGTTTGCCACACGCACATATACTAATCTGGCTACATAAAAAAATTACTTCGAACGAAATTGATGATGTGATTTCCGCTGAAATACCTGATAAAAATGTCGATAAGGGGTTACATGATATTATTGTAAAAAATATGATACATGGACCTTGCAGTGCACTGAACGAAAATTCACCATGCATGGCCAAAGGAAGGTGCACAAAGCAATATCCTCGACTTTTAGTATCCAACACAATTACTGGCAATGATGGTTACCCACAATATAGAAGAAGATCTACTGAAGATGGCGGTAAAACAGCAATAATAAAGAAGCGTAACGGTACCACCATCGAAGTAGATAACCAGTGGGTTGTTCCATATTCCCATTATTATCAAAAACATTTAATGCACACATAAACGTTGAATACTGTAACTCCGTAAAGGCAATCAAATACATATGTAAATACGTCAACAAAGGCAGTGACATGGCAGTTTTTGGCTTGCAGCCCGAAATCAAAGATTTCGACGAAATCGTACAATATCAGGCTGGAAGATACATAAGCAGTAATGAAGCTGTTTGGCGAATTCTTTCATTTCCAATACATGAACGTAGTCCAGCTGTTGTTCACTTAGCGGTACATTTACAGAATGGTCAACATGTTTATTTCTCGGAAACCAACGTGCAACAAAGAGCCCTGAATCCACCGGATACAAAATTAACAGCTTTTTTTTCGCTTTGCAAAAATGATTCTTTTGCAAAAAAACTGCTGTATACTGAAGTGCCTTCGTGTTACACGTGGAATACTAAAAATAAAGTATTTGAACGTCGAAAACAGGGTAAGTCAGTCGACGGCCAACCTACCATCTTCAAAGATACCACGATAGGAAGACTCTACACCGTTCACCCCAATCAACATGAATGCTTCTTTCTACGCCTGCTTTTGGTGAATGTACCCGGTCCGACATCCTTTGAGTATTTGAGAACTGTAAACGGTACTATACATGACACTTACCGTAGTGCATGCCAAGCTCTGAATTTATTGGAGAATGACCAACACTGGGATAACTGCATCAATGACGCGTGCGAAACGTCAACCCCAAGTCAAATTCGTGCATTGTTTGGCATCATTTTAACAACTTGCTCTCCATCAGCTCCTACAGAGTTATGGGAAAAATATAAGTCAAAAATGTCCGAAGATATACTCCATCGAAAACAGTTAGAGACGTCAGATATGACTTTTGATTTTACATCAGAAATTTATAACTACACTTTAGTTATTATAGAAGATTTGTGCGTACGTATGGCAAACAAACCTCATCAGGATTTGGGAATGCCTTCACCTAACCGTATCGCTGCTGTTTCGACATGTGTAGAATTGGATCGTGAACAAAGTTACAGTACGAGCGATCTATTGTCGTATGTACAAAATAACATTTCCAAGTTAACGTCGGAACAAAAAGACATTTATGATACGATAATGCATTGTGTCGATAACAACGTTGGAGAAATTTTCTTTTTGGATGCGCCAGGAGGTACTGGTAAAACGTTTGTGATAAAACTGATTCTGGCATCAATTCGATCAAAAAATGATATAGCGTTGGCAATTGCGTCGTCCGGAATAGCCGCAGCATTGCTGCCTGGTGGAAGAACTGCTCATTCCGCTTTGAAATTGCCTCTGAATTTGCATTCTACAGAAACTCCCACGTGCAATATTTCCAAATCATCTAGGATGGGTAAAGTATTGCAGCAATGCAAACTTATTATTTGGGATGAGTGCACAATGGCACACAAAAAAATCGCTCGAGGCTCTGGATCAATGCTTGAAAGATTTGAGAGGGAAGTCGAAACCCTTTGGCAGCACATTAATATTGCTTGCGGGAGGTTTCAGGCAAACATTACCTATAATACCTAGATCAACTCCTGCAGACGAAATGAATGCTTGCCTGAAAAATTCTAATTTATGGGCACACGTAAAAATATTAAAATTAACTACAAATATGCGTGTCCGATTGCAAATGTTCGAGGGTCGGTAAACCTGACAATCTATTTATATGCAGCGACAATTGGACAACGAAGAATGTTGTATATTCGCAAGTTTTACGCAGTTAATTTGTATTGTATCTATCTATCTATCTATCTATATAAAAACGAGTTGTGTGTATGCATGTTTGTTTGTTTGTAAAAAGAGCGTTTGCATATGACGTCATTATTAGTACATACGGCTTTGTATATGCACAGACAATGGGAAAGCCAAGAATGTTGTATTTTCGCAATTTTTACGTAGTTTAACTCCTGCAGACGAAATGAATGCTTGCCTGAAAAATTCTAATTTATGGGCACACGTAAAAATATTAAAATTAACTACAAATATGCGTGTTCGATTGCAAAACGATGACTCTGAGATTTTTAGATTTTTTAGTTTTTTTATTAGTTTTTAGTTTTTTTTTCTTTTTAGTTTTTTTGTAGTTTTTACCTTCTTTTTAGTTTTGTTAATTTTTTTTTTTACTTGTGTCCTGGTCGTCATTTATACTCCCTGTGTCCCGGTGCTTTGTTGATTGCTAATCGAACATTCCTTTTGTCCTGGTCGCTTTCTCTTTGAGTGTCGTCATTTATTTTTTTCTTTTTTAGTTCTTTTAGTTTTTACCTTTTTTAGTTTTTTTTTAGTTTTTAGTTTTTTTAGTTTTTTACCTTTTTTTAGTTTTTTTAGTTTTTTTAGTTTTTTAGCTTTTTTATTTTTTTTATTAGTTTTTAGTTTTTTTGTAGTTTTTGCCTTTTTTTTAGTTTTTTTAGTTTTTTAGCTTTTTTATTAGTTTTTAGTTTTTTTTGTAGTTTTTGCCTTTTTTTAGTTTTTTTAGTTTTTTAGCTTTTTTATTTTTTTTATTAGTTTTTAGTTTTTTTTGTAGTTTTTGCCTTTTTTTAGTTTTTTCAGTTTTGACGTCACCTGATCCAGTTTTTTCAGGTGACGTCACCTGATCCACGATCCACAGATCCACAGACAACTTATTTTTATATATATAGATAGTTTTTTTTTTTTTACTTATGTCCTGGTCGTCATTTATACTCCCTGTGTCCCGGTGCTTTGTTGATTGCTAATCGAACATTCCTTTTGTCCTGGTCGCTTTCTCTTTGAGTGTCGTCATTTATTAGTTTTTTCCTTTTTTTTAGTTTTTTATTGGTTTTTACCTTTATTTTAGCTTATTTTTCAGTTTTTTCCTTTTTTTTAGTTTTTTTTTATTTTTTATTTTTTTAGTTTTTTACCTTTTTTTAGTTTTTTTAGTTTTTTTAGTTTTTTAGCTTTTTTACTTTTTTTATTAGTTTTTAGTTTTTTTTTGTAGTTTTTGCCTTTTTTTAGTTTTTTCAGTTTTTTTTTAGTTTTTTATTGGTTTTTACCTTTATAGTTTTTTTAGTTTTTTAGCTTTTTTATTTTTTTTATTAGTTTTTAGTTTTTTTTGTAGTTTTTGCCTTTTTTTAGTTTTTTCAGTTTTGACGTCACCTAATCCAGTTTTTTCAGGTGACGTCACCTGACACATCCATCCATCCATCCACAGACAGACAACTTATTTTTATATATATAGATATATATATATATATATATATATATATATATATATACTAGCTGTTGGGGTGGCGCTTCGCGCCACCCCAACACCTAGTTGGTGGGGGCGCTTCGCGCCCCCCCCAAGCCCCCCCGCGCGCGTAAGTCGTTACGCGCCATAATAGTTACGCGCCATTGTAGTTGTGTCCCTATGTCCCACCTGTGAATATAGATATATATATATATATATGGTTTTAACTACGTAAAACTTGCGAATATACAACATTCTTTGCTGTCCCATTGTCTTTGCATATAAATAGATTGTCAGGTTATCCCCCTGTTTCCCCCGGTGTCCCCGTTGTAGTTGTGTCCCTGTGTCCCGGTCGTCATTTATATTCCCTGTGTCCCGGGTCCCGGTCATCATTTGTATCCCGGTGTCCCGGTCTGTATATACATTCGTTTTTTAGTTTTGTTTTTCTCCTTTATTTTTTTCCTTTTTTTTTCTTTTTTAGCTTATTTAGATTTTTAGATTTTTTAGTTTTTTTTATTAGTTTTTAGTTTTTATTTCTTTTTAGTTTTTTTGTCCCGGTCGTCATTTATATCCCCCTGTTTCCCCCGGTGTCCCCGTTGTAGTTGTGTCCCTGTGTCCCGGTCGTTATTTATATTCCCTGTGTCCCGGTCGTCATTTGTATCCCGGTGTACCGGTCTGTATATACATTCGTTTTTTAGTTTTGTTTTTCTCCTTTATTTTTTTCCTTTTTTTTTCTTTTTTAGTTTATTTAGATTTTTAGATTTTTTAGTTTTTTTATTAGTTTTTAGTTTTTTTTTCTTTTTAGTTTTTTTGTAGTTTTTACCTTCTTTTTAGTTTTGTTAATTTTTTTTTTTACTTGTGTCCTGGTCGTCATTTATACTCCCTGTGTCCCGGTGCTTTGTTGATTGCTAATCGAACATTCCTTTTGTCCTGGTCGCTTTCTCTTTGAGTGTCGTCATTTATTTTTTTCTTTTTTAGTTCTTTTAGTTTTTACCTTTTTTAGTTTTTTTTTAGTTTTTAGTTTTTTTAGTTTTTTACCTTTTTTTAGTTTTTTTAGTTTTTTAGCTTTTTTATTTTTTTTTATTAGTTTTTAGTTTTTTTGTAGTTTTTGCCTTTTTTTTTAGTTTTTTGTCCTGGTCGCTTTCTCTTTGAGTGTCGTCATTTATTAGTTTTTCCTTTTTTTTTTTAGTTTTTTATTGGTTTTTACCTTTATTTTAGCTTATTTTTCAGTTTTTTCCTTTTTTTTAGTTTTTTTTTATTTTTTATTTTTTTTAGTTTTTTACCTTTTTTTAGTTTTTTTAGTTTTTTTAGTTTTTTAGCTTTTTTACTTTTTTTATTAGTTTTTAGTTTTTTTTTGTAGTTTTTGCCTTTTTTTAGTTTTTTCAGTTTTTTTTTAGTTTTTTATTGGTTTTTACCTTTATAGTTTTTTTAGTTTTTTAGCTTTTTTATTTTTTTTATTAGTTTTTAGTTTTTTTTGTAGTTTTTGCCTTTTTTAGTTTTTTCAGTTTTGACGTCACCTGATCCAGTTTTTTCAGGTGACGTCACCTGACACATCCATCCACACATCCATCCATCCATCCATCCACAGACAACTTATTTTTATATATATAGATATATATATATATATATATATATATACTAAAAACAATTTATTGAGGATCAACAAAGGTTTCCCAACAATTAAATGTAACTTACTAAATCAACCCTAATTTAAAAAAAAATAAATTGAAAACTAGGTGTTGGGGTGGTGCGAAGCACCACCCCAACAGCTAGTATATATATATATATATATATATATATATATATATATATATATATATATATATATATATATACTAAAAACAATTTATTGAGGATCAACAAAGGTTTCCCAACAATTAAATGTAACTTACTAAATCAACCCTAATTTAAAAAAAAAATTGAAAAATGAAAAGATAATGTTGAATAAAGTGATTTTTATATCTATATGTATAAAAAAGGATAATGAAGAACTAGAAATAGGAATAACCAAAATTTCTTTTCAAATATATAGTGTATATATATATATATATATATATATATATATATATATATATATATATATATATATATATATATATATATATGTCAGTCAGTCGTAGTGATAATGTAAGTATATATAAGTCAGTAACACTGAGATCCGCCAGAAAACTTCCCAATCGCTTATTCTTGAAGTGGTGAAGAAGAGAAGATGATTTTTGTTTGGACAAGTCTTCTAGATGGAGGAATCAAGAATCCCAAACCAATTGCAGCGATGGTAGCCACCTGGGCGTCAACGGAGAGGGAGACTGAGAAATAAGCTCAGGTGCACATACGACCGTGATCTCCAACGTGCGCATTTGTCACTACAACCACAATGCGAGGAAATCCTAGCCACAGCAACCATGCAACATGTCTACCGAGGTTTCCTTGATCCCCCTGTGTGCCACTGACATGTATATATATCTATATATATATAAATAAGTTGTCTGTGTGTCGAGTGACGTCATGTTTGTGTGTCGACTGACGTCATGTTTGTCGACTGACGAAATTACAGACCGGGACATCGGGACACAAATGACGACCGGGACACCGGGACATAGGGAATATAAATGACGACCGGGACACTCAAAGAGAAGGCGACCGGGACACAAGGAATGTTCGATTAGCAATCACCATCAACAAAGCACCGGGACACAAATGACGACCGGGACACAGGGAATATAAATGACGACCAGGACACTCAAAGAGAAATCACAGACCGGGACACCGGAACACAAATGACGACCGGGACAAAAATGACGACCGGGACACAGGGAATATAAATGACGACTGCGACACTCAAAAAGAAATTATAGACTGGGACACCGGGACACAAATGACGACCGGGACACAGGGAAACAACAACAACGGGGACGCTGGGGGGCATAGGGGGATATATAAATGACGACGGGGACACAGGGAATGTTCGATTAGCAATCACCATCAACAAAGCTCAAGGGCAATCATTAGAATAATGAGGTATAGATCGGAATACAGATTGTTTTTCCCATGGACAATTATATTTTGCATGTTCAAGAGTCGGTAAACCTGACAATCTATTTATATGCACAGACAATGGGACAGCCAAGAATGTTGTATATTCGCAAGTTTTACGTAGTTAAAAATATATATATCTATCTATATTCACAGGTGGGACACAGGGACACAATTACAATGGCGCGTAACTATTATGGCGCGTAACGACTTACGCGCGCGGGGGGGCTTAGGGGGGGGCGAAGCGCCCCCACCAACTACGTGTTGGGGTGGCGCGAAGCGCCACTCCAACAGCTAGTATATAACTATAAGTATATATTTAAAACCAAATTTTAAACTGATATTTATTTTAGTTTTTAGGTCGCTTTCTTCCATAAGTAATTTTCTGCTTGTTTAAGTTTAAACATCTTTTGTAGAAGCACGTTATTTAATAAATTCAGTTGACTTAGTCGCTTAATATGGATTGGTTGAAAAAGATGCTGTCAAAGTCGCGACGTTGTAACATTGAACGTTATGACGAGTCCAAAAGTTCCATGTTGCAATTTTCATACTAGTTAGATCATTGAAATTGTTATGGCTTGAAGAATGGCGGTGGATCCCCACCTGTGTATATCAGGGACTTCTAATTTTTTTAGTCTATACAAAGCTCTTAATCAGGGTTTTGGCAATTTGGCAGTGAAGGAAGATTTGTATTGCTAGGAGAGGCTAGAAACATTATTAAAAGATTATAAAAGATACTAAAAGCATTAAGTAATGATAGCATGATAAATGAGTTTTGAAATATGGTGGTTGCGAAAACTACTGAATTACTGGTAAATTACTGAAAATAGTGAATAGTATTTTTCATCTTCCACTTATCTAACAAGAGTAGCGGCATCGACTGTAATTAACAATGAATTTAGATTAGCAGATCTAATCATCAGTTCATCATCAGTTTTGGCAGCTTTAAACACCTTAAGAAACTTTTACTGGTGGTACGGAAGTAAAAGCGCAAAGGATTTGCTAAAACACACGTAATATATTATAGGTTATAAACTGATTTATTAATTAATTAAGATGCTATTAATCGTGTTATAAAATAATCTGTCTATGGTATATAATCTCTGTAGAATACCTGTTTTTACGACAAATACACAGAATTTTGGCATTTTTATGGCACTTGGTATTAACCAAGTGACATATAGCGATCGCAAATTCTGTCAGTCTGTCTGTCGGTCTGTCTGTCCCGGTTTTGCTACTTTAGGCACTTCCAGGTAAGCTAGGACGATAAAATTTGGCAGGCATATCAGGAACCGGACCAGATTAAATTAGAAATAGTCGTTTTCCCGATTTGACCATCTGGGGGGGAGTGGGGGGCCGATTAATCGAAACAAATAGAAAAAATGAAGTATTTTTAACTTACGAACGGGTGATCAGATCTTAATGAAATTTGATGTTTTGAAGGATATTGTGTCTCAGAGCTCTTATTTTGAATCCCGACTTGATCCGGTGACATTAGGGGGAGTTGGAGGGGGGAACCTAAAATCTTGGAAAACGCTTAGAGTGGAGGGATCGGGATGAAACTTGATGGGGAAAATAAGCACAAGTCCTAGATATGTTATTGACATAACCGGAACGGATCCGCTCTCTTTGGTGGAGTTGGGGGGGGGAGGTTAATTCTGAAAAATTAGAAAAAATGAGGTATTTTTAACTTACGAAGGAGTGATCGGATCTTAATGAAATTTTATATTTAGAAGGATATCGTGTCTTAGAGCTCTTATTTTAAATCCCGATCGGATCCGGTGACATTGGAGGGAGTTGGTGGGGGGAACCTAAAATCTTGGAAAACGCTTAGAGTGGAGGGATCAGGATGAAAATCGGTGGTAAAAATAATCTTGAGTCCTAGATACGTGATTGACATAACCGGAACGGATCCGCTCTCTTCGGGGGAGTAGGGTTAATTCTGAAAAAATTAAAAAATTAGGTATTTTTAGCTTACGAAAGAGTGATAGGGATCTTAATGAAATTTGATGCTTGGGAGGAAATCGTGTCTTGGAGTTTTTATTTTAAATCCCGACGGGATCTGGTAACATTGGGGGGAGTTGGGAGGGGGACCTATAATCTTGGAAAACGCTTAGAGTGGATGGATCGGAATGAAACTTGATGGGAAAAAAATTATAAGTCCTAGATACGTGATTGACATAACTGGAACGGATCTGCTCTCTTTGGGGATTTGGGGGGGGGGTTAATTCCGAAAAATTCGAAAAATTAGGTTTTTTAACTTACGAAGGAGTAATCTGATCTTAATGAAATTTGATGTTCGGAAGGATATCGTGTCTCAGAGCTCTTGTTTTAAATCCCGACCGGATCCGGTGAAGGGGAAGTTTGGGGGGGCGGAACCTAAAATCTTGGAAAACGCTTAGAGTGGAGGGATCGGGATGAAACTTGGTAGAAAAAATAAGAACAATTCCAAGATATATGACTGACATAACCGGACCGGCTCCGCTCTCTTTGTTGGAGTTGGGGGAGGGGGGTATTTTGGAAAAATTAGAAAAAATGAGGTATTTGTAACTTAGGAACGGGGGATCAGATCTTAATGAAATTTGATATCTAAAAGGATCTTGTGCTTTAGAACTCTCATTTTAAATCCTGACCAGATCCGGTGACAAATTGATGGGAGTTGGAAAGGAAAATCGGAATTCTTGGAAAACGTGAAAATCGAGGTATCTTACGAATGGGTGATCGGATCTTAATGAATTTTGATATTTAGAAGGACATCGTGACTCAGAGCTCTTATTTTAAATCCCGACCGGCATTAAGCCTCTGATTTTCCTTTTAAAGCAATCTATTGATTCTTAGAATTTTGCTAGAGCTCATACCATATGAGTTCTTGGCTCTTGGCTCTTCCGACCTCGTCACAAGTGCCATATGAGCTCTTAGCTCGTGTTTTGCTTATGATGATGTTTTAAATAGCTTTTTGTGTGTTATCTAAGCTGACCTTCAGGCAAATTATACAAAATATAAGGAATTATCAGATATGACCCATGGCTCTTGAGGCTTCGGGAGAGGGGCACAAAAAATCTCTGGGGAGAGTTGAATAAGTAACTTGCTACCTGTGTATTACATTCTGACTACTTATTTGAAAATGTTGTTAGAAAAAACATGAACAATCTCGGTTTGATGCTTTTTTATACTATTAAGATTAAGTATACAACCTCCTTGTGTATTGTGGCAGGCTGGACATAATTTTGTAGCTGTAAAAACGAAAAGCTTTGGTTCTTCGCTTTAAAATCAACACAAGTGATTACTAAAGGGGTTTGAAGACCCAGGTAATATTCAATTTTATAATCTGATATATGACATCATACCTCAAAGAAGCAGCAAGAGAAGAAACTTTTTTGAAATACTGAACAATATAGCGTGAAGAGCGAGGTATTGAGCGATTTATGATATATGACATCATATTCCGCACTTGAAACATGAAATATGTCATTTTGTTAATGTAATATCGCTATGTTACTGCCGTGAACATTTTACCTGAACAGGTAATACATATAAGACCTGGAACAAGCAGTGACAAACAATATTGTTTGACACTCTTTGTGTGGTATTCAGTGGCTTTGTGTGGTATTCTGTGTGGTATTCAGAGGCTAGTCTCAGTCTTGGAAGCCTTAAATTCTGCGAATTTGGAATTCTATTGTTTGGCAACTTAAATTTAATTGATCCAAGTTCAGAAATTCTGGCATTTCGGACTCAACTAAGACATGTCCACAGTCTGAGTCTAATGTCAGTTAACAATGCCAAAGAAGTTTGGAAACCTCAAAAATGTTGAATCTTTGACGATTTAATTTTATAAATGTTGAAATTCAGCAAACTTCTAGTGCCACTGAAAGTGTAGCATCTAGCGACTTCATTAAAAAATAGAAAATAAAAAAAGCATCATAGGCATAATTAATCTACAGTTTTGTAGGATTCAAGGTGAAATTTCTCTCTAAGTGATAACCATAATTTTGTTTTTTCAAGAAATAGGACAATTTCAAGCAAAATATAGTCTGTATGAAGTAGGCATGGGATAGCGAGGGAAAAATCTTTGCAGGTTTTGTGACAATCGATTTAAAGCTGGTAGATCTACTGGTGACAAAATTCTGTTTTCTTTGTTTTCCCCTACCTTTTGAAGGACTTGAAAAAACAAGTATACAACAATTTAGGATAGGCTAAAAAAGGGTACATAATTGTCAAATGCTATGTAGGGTTGGCGTTTTCTTTCATACTTTATTACATGTACCCTTGTAGGTGGAAAATCATTTGCTTTTGGGATAATTTTTCAAAGTGTTGAACAACATTCATCTTTTTGCGATATAAAAGAAGTTAAAAAAAGGAAATCAGAAACGATTTTTTATTTTAGGTTCCACCCCCCTTTGCTTGGATGCAATTTAATGTTGGGCCGCTTCTGCATTTATGCGAAAAAAGGCATTAAAATCCTACCTCTCGAATTGTTTTGAGAAAAAAATTCAGCCCCCACCCCTCCCCTTACTTCTCAAAACCCAGGATGGGTTTGATATAGTGAATACAAATATCTTAGTGTCATCTGTGTACAGATATTCACCTTCATAGTACTCGTACTAAAGACTACGAATATACCTACATTCTACAGACAGATTATATAAATACATACTGCTTCATTTTAGCAAGTGGCTTCATTGATAGGTGCAGATCCGAAAGAAATAATTTTTACATCTGGTGCAACTGAGTCGAACAACATTGCGGTTAAGGGTGTTGCTAAGTTCTACAAATCCAAGAAAAACCACGTCATAACCACGCAAACGGTGAGTTTGGAAGTTTTTTTTTAACATAAGCTTGATAGATTATGCTTTAACTTTTTTTTTCAAAGAGTTTTTTTTTAATGGTGCCAAAGTCATAATCTAATTTCATGTCTCTATAAATACCATTTTTGGGGAGGAAGGGGCAGGATATTTAAAGGGCTCAGTATCGAAGATTGTTGAATATGTAACAAGTCATGTCTTAACAGAATTATACAGTAGCTTTATTTTGTTTCGAGGGGGGATTAGTAAAAATGATACAAGGCTAAGATCCAGTTGCTAATTGTATTACTACTTTTTTTGGAAAGAGCACTATTATGACGTATTAAGATTATTTAATATATAGCAAGTCATGCCTTAACAGAATTATGCAATAGCTTTGTTTTATTTCGAGGGGGGCATTAGTACAAGATGATGCAAGGCTAAGATCCAAGACTACTTTTTGGAAAGGGGCATTATTATGAGGTTTTGGTGTTAAGCGGAGTCAAGTTTTGACAAAAGGATACCGTAGCATCATTTATTTTCAAAAGCAGGAGAACATGTATGTGTGCTTATGTTGGGGGGGGGCATTTGGGCTCAGTACTCAAGAGGATCAAGTCCATATGTCAGAGTTTTGACATTATGCTGCCCCGTCATAGCTGAAATCTAATATTTTTCGATCTATTAATAAATTAAATTTGATTACGTTAACTCTGTATGTCCTTCCAGAGCAGTAATGAATAAAATATCCCTAAATTACGACTCTTTGTTACCTTCTCACTCCCTCCTCTGGTTATCCTTGACAATAGCATAGCGGATGGGCACAAGGCTAGTAATAAGGAGACTGTTGGTTCAATTCTCATTAAGGGAGAATTGGTGATTCAAATTTGGCGCTGTAGATATAAATGTTATATATCTAATTTGCCATCACTTTAGCTTGTCAAAAGAAAATTTGGCAAAAGATAATCCTGGTGCATAAATAATATTTTTTTTTTAAGAACGACTAAAAATATCAGATATTGCGAGGTAAAAACATGATTTTGAGTTTTAATGAAAGTTATAAGCACATTAATTATGTGCTTATAATTATGTGCTAAAACATAGTTATGCTGAAATTATAATTGATTATGTGCTTATAATTAGTTTCCCCAAATCGAGGTCACCAATGTTCCAAACACTTTTACCGAAAAATTACTCGGATATATCCCTGTCGAAAACTGCGACAAACTAATTTATAATTGATCTGATCCATTCATTGGCAACATTAAAATAAAGCTTAGTGTTGTAACCTAAGACAATAAGGACTTTTCTTGTAATAGATGTTGTTCGGAAGTGCGGCCATAATGGTAAATGGTAATGGTAGGTAGAACATTGGTAAAATATTGGTCAGCGGAATTGCGGCGTGCTTGTAGAGCGTATATTATCTAATAGTTAGATTGTTAAGAGTTTCTTGTACCGATCTATTAAGGAATAGGAAATAATACAAATACAGAAGAGAGAATAATGAGGACTTTTTTTCCCAAGACTGTGTGAACCAACAAAACCTATTTGAATATTTTGGCCCTATATCTAAGGGCCGTCTTCATCAAAGAAAATAATAAACAATAACACACTTACAATAAAAGTTCTCGGTTAAAAATCGATTATTTTTTTTAAATAGCCTTGGCATCATTACTTCTTAACGAAAAGTTCAGCCAAGACTCAAATTGACTCAAATATTCAAATAGGTTTATTGGTTCTCTGTCTTGGGAAAAAAGTCCTCATTATTCTCTCTTCTGTATTTGTATTATGGAAAGGCAGTGTGGTCTTCGTCAGTATTTACGTCACGCGTGTAGGAAATAACATGTTAAGGGATGGTTTAAACCATCCAAGGATGCTAGAGCTAATTCTACAGTGTCAAATGCAAGTGTTTCTATGGTACATCCTATTCTGATTTCAAATATCCCATCATTAAATTCGTACTATATTTTTTCTTTGTCAGCGGATGAGAGAGAGTTTTATCAGTGTATATGAACTTAGGAATAGTTTTATGCTAAAATTTTTTTCAAACTGAAACTGGTATCCTTGGAGTCATTTTCAGTAAATGATGGCCTAAGCTTTCTCAATTCGGCTAAACTGTTTTCTGAAAAGTTTTCTAATCCCGCTAAAATTTTTCAGAGGAAGGTACTAGATAAGTGTTATACCTGTTTTACTACATATTCCACCTGTTCTTATTCCCAATTAGAGAAAGTTGCATTTGAGGAAGCCATTTTTTTTCTGCAAGGTTTCTCCCTTTCCTGATTTTCGGTTATTTCGATTTTTATCAGTTTCCATTTATAAATATAAATCTTAACAGGATTTTCTATTTAAAAAAAATCGCTAATGATTAGAAAAAAGTTAAGCTTTCATATGTTCAGGTCTCGTCTAGTTTCTCCGGAGAATGGCCGTCGGCATTTAAGTTAAAAGAAAAATCAATTGAAGCATGTGCAAAAATGAAAGATATCTTTGTAATAGGTTATAAACTAAGTTTTTCTATATCTTCATTTCCCATAGGAAAAGTTATATGTCTTTTTGTCCCCTAGGTAAAACCTTGATTTTGCCATGTAAGATTAAAGATGCTTCAAGCATAGTTGGCTTGTAAAACCGACTTCTGAAAATACTCGAAAATTTTTAGTGAAAGGCAAGTTATTTGAAAACTGACCATGCTTAAATTGTCTTAATCAACTTATCCAAATAAACTAGCTTTAGTAATTGGATATCAGTTATGATTTTGCAAGGTTTTCAAATTTACTGTTCCTTTTATGAAGCTGTTTATTTACAAATTAAAAAAAAACGTGAAATTTATGTTTTTTTTTTGTTTTTTTTTTTAAAGCAATGGGAACAATAGTTTGACGCTTAAACCAATTGCCATGAATACTCGTAAGTAACTTCTTGCGAATGTTGATGCGGTAACTTTTAGCGTTCTTCTAGTCGCGAATGTCAGATAGATAGCTAAGCCGGCTTTCCTGGCTAGCTCTAGATTAACTTTCTTGATTTTTGTTTTTCAAAGTTGGCTAGTTTGTATCATGTCCCTTCTTTCTTGGAAAAGATCTCTGTTGTTCGTTTTTTTTTTTCAATCTTCTGAAGAGAGAGGCCTGACCTGGCAACCTTTCTGTACGGCCTTTATAAAAATTTGAAAAGCGTAAGAAAACGAATTAAACGAATAACATAGGGAGCTATTGGAAAATCACTAAATTCTTTATATTTTTGGAAGGGATTGTGTTCAGATACTCCGTTCGCCACCTGCTTAAGTGCCTATTAATCAGTTTAGAGGATAAAGGTGTTGTATTTGACCAGATCTTTTTGAGGGGGGGGGGAATCATAAGTCATTTGTCATAAGGTGGATTTTTAGAATGATGTAATCGTTGTTAAATACTTTATTTCAGGAACATAAATGTGTTCTGGATTCTTGCCGAGCCCTGGAAGCAGAAGGCTTCGACGTAACGTACTTGCCTTAACGGACGAGTTCGTTATCGTTAATACCGTTAATATCTAATCATTGCTAAATACTTTGTTTCAGGAGCATAAATGTGTTCTGGATTCTTGCCGAGCCCTGGAAGCAGAAGGCTTCGATGTAACGTACTTGCCCGTTCAGACCTCTGGCCTTGTTGATATGGAAGAGCTTGCTGCAGCTATTCGCCCGGATACATCGCTTGTCTCTATCATGACTGTTAATAACGAAATTGGTGTTATACAACCTGTCAAGGATATTGGTGAGGAGGGGTGTCCAGACAGTCGCTTTCTGGATTAACTTTCTTTTAAATTTTGACGTTTAAACGATCTAAAGCCCAACTAGCCAACAATGACAAGACAAAACGAGAAAAATCTAAAAAAAGAATACAAAACAACGAGTCGACGGCCAGTAGAAGGAAAAGAGACGACAAAGTGACAGATATTTCGCCTATATGAAACTAGGCGTCTTCAGCGCTAAATATAGAAATAACCTAAGACATAAACAATTAACAGAGAAAAGACAAAATTTAAAATAAATCTATAAAGCAAAACAAATCTAAAAAAATAAATATAAAATTAAAAAACAATAAGAAAAATCCCAAACCAATATGTAAATTTTTATATGTAATTAATGCTCCATGATTCACCACAGCATATAAATGAACAATTTAAATAGCTCTCATGAAAGCTTAATGAATATCAAATCCTGCAAATCTCTGAAAGTTTCGTTGACCTACCTCGATAGTTTTAGTCTAAAATATTATAGAAAGTTAAGAAGAAAAAACAGATTACACTTCTATATTTCTGTGGTGAAAAGTATGCTATAATATATGAGCTTTCTTAAGCCAACTATATTATTCCTTAAGAGTGTACCAGAAAGAGAAGCCGAAAAAATTGCTTTTTCAAAATTTCGTTCCTGTCGTTCCTGTGTGAACTTCAATCCCGTAAAAAGAACAAAAAGATAAATTGCATCTGATTGGTTCACCTGGTGTTTGAAGGCCAACTTGAAAAAATAGTCAAATTTGAAAAAAAAAATCCAAGCCTGAGGATTGCGTATCATCCAGACGAAATCATTCCTTGAAATTCACATCTTAAAATCTGAATTGCCATAGATAACGTGAGGCTGTTCACCATTTTCATTATCTTTGTTTCTCTATAAAGAAAGTTGTGTCTGGAAAGCGATCGTTTACCTTCTGTTAAAAGAAAAAATAAAGTTCTAAGTATGATCATGTAGAAGCTCATTACGCGAAAAAAAGCTGTGTTTCTTTTTTTATGTCCCCTCCACCCCACTGCGATTCTTGTTTTATCTATATTTTTACTTTATAGTTAATAATCATGTCATTTAAAACGTTGGTTTTTCATTTGTATTTTGAGTTTGTCGTTTACAGTCACGTCTTTTATAGCGTTGACTATATCTAACATTTTTTATTTATAGTTTGGTTTTGTCGTTTATTGTTACGTCATTTAAAACGTTGGTTGCATCCGACGTTTGGTCAAAGTGAAATAATCCAAACTGTTCTTTCTTACTACAATACATAGAAGAAAAAAAAATGACTCAATTATTCTTAGGTGTCTTTCCTTAGCAAGGAGACTTCTTCTTTGTGGTTCTAATTACCACCTAATATTTCTAAAAAAGGAGAAAAATGCCGACAAAATCTACTTCTTGAAAAATTTGTAACAAAAATTGTATTAAACTTGAATAGTTTTTCCAGTACTTAAAAAGAAACAAAAATAATAATCACTGTACTTCCTCCCGTTTTTGCAATTGAAAAAATGCAATTTTAACTTTACCTTTTTAAAAATTTCAAAACAAGAATTATAGAAAACGTTTGTAATTTTTCAAGTGCACTGAAAATAAAAAATTATAAAGGCATTACTTTCTCACGTTTGTGCAATGCAGGAGATTCGATGTGATAATTTAGGTTTGGTAATTCCCTTATACACTTTTTCTAGTTCCTTATTATTTTTATATAGTAACTTAAGTTTAGTTTTTTATTTTAATTATTTAAAAAATTTGAAAATTTAAGGTATGAAAAAACTTAAAGTTTTTCCAGTTCTTAAAAAAGAAATGTATAATTGTATCACTTCTCCTGTTCTCAACAAAAAAAAATATAATAATAGTTAGTTTATTTTTATATTTCAATTTTAAGTTTAGCTTTATTTATTTAATTTTGAGTTTCATTTGTATTCTAAATTGAAATAAGATTACTTACATTTAAAGTTTACACAATGGTTGGCCGAAATGACTTAACCATGTTATTCATCCAGAATACAAAACATAAAAAAAGAAATTATTTTTGTCATCAAAAAGCTCATGGCAAGGGCGCCAATTCATGAAGATGTAGGGGGAGCGTAGCTTTTTCTGATAGTATTTTTGATGAAAATTGAGCAGTTTAAATTTGTTAAATTTTAAACTTAGCCCACCATTCTTGATATACTACGATAAAAAAAGTAGATGTTTTGAAATTTACATAGTTCATAAGCACAACTTAGTTTCTTTTAGTAAAGACGGAATGGTCTCATGTTTCGGTAATTTCAATTCCTTTAGTTTTAGTGTCACTTATCCCATTTATGTCAAAACAGGGGAAAAAATTAATCTTTAGGAAACAACTTAAAAGGCGTCCGAATTGACCTTGGGAAAACCTCGTGTTAAGCAGAACGGCTTTGCCCAAGAATGTGTAGTTCTTTTCTCTTTCTTTTTTTTTAAATTAAACCTCATAAATTCTCACTCCTTTCCTCTATCGTAGATAATTATCTAAATTAGAGTTGTAGTTCGTAATAAAATTATTTAAAATCGTAGTAATGATCCGTAGTAAAAAATCGGTTTTCATTTTTAGGAGCCTTGTGTCGTGAGAAAAAGGTATTCTTTCATACAGATGCAGCGCAGGCAGTTGGCAAAATTCCAGTAGACGTTAACAAAATGAATATAGATCTGCTATCTATAAGTGGCCATAAACTCTATGGACCTAAAGGTATGGCGTTTTTCTTATACTGACGTAGGTATGCTAGCAGTAATTATGTATGAATATGTATGCTTGCAGGTATGTAGCTTCTTACGAGTGCTCGACATTTTGAAAGAGGATTTGAAAAACATACATGTTCTGTGAATTGTCTGAATGTACTGAAGTAGAAAAATATTTTGTTGAAGTGTTTAGTTCAGAAGAGGGTATAACCTAGACTTGGCTAATCTATGGTATAGGACAGAAATCAGATGGAACAAAGTATATCATTTGATTACCCATTCAGGTTTTATTCCAAGTATATAATGATCACTGTTATTATATTACATCCCACTACCCCTTCCTTATAGGACAGATATAACCATAAGCTATATAGAAAAGTTTGCTGTTTTTGTTGTTGTTTTGTTTTTTCACATCGTCTTTACTTTGGATGATAAACCAAGGTTCCAGAGAAATAAGCCTGACGACTGATGGTTACCCACAAAATCAACGAAATTTTGGTTGTAACTGTAAGCATATATAGAGGAGTTTCTCATGGCGACGTAAGTACGCAAGTAAGTACGCTTCAAGTGTACATAAAAACTCCAGTGTTGTTTTTTTTCTGGGAAGTACTAATTTATGTTTTAATAATGAAAAGGAATAAAAGTTTGGTAAAATGAAGAACTTTTTTTATTATACGTAGTGCAATATAGCAGTGCCTAAGTAAAGAGCGATGTGGGCACAATGTTTATTTTAATCAGGTTATTTTAGTTAGGTTTTAATTATTTTAATTATTTTAGTAGGTTATTTTAACCAACAGTTTTTCAGTCTGAGCTTCCACTTCTTCCCTCCTTAAAGACAAGTGTCAGCAAACTTGTGAATGATATTGCGTCTAACTTCATGAAACTGGACTGTATTCGCAGTGTCGATTTGTTTACTGAAATGGATCTTTACCTTCCAAGTGAATACCTGCCTTTAGACCAAACATATGTGGGAATCGCTGCAACCGATTCAATGCGAGAACTCGTAGATGCTCAAGAACCAAGTGATAATATTGATCTCTTCTACCAGTCTTGTCGAAAATACTATTTAGTCCTAATCAAGCAATTCCATGGTCGTTTCAAGCTCAAAGACGAGATTTATGAAATTTTGGCTTTGGTTGTGAAGCCAAAATCTCTAAGGCTACTATTTGCAAGATTTCCTGTTCTAATAGCAAAGTGTTGCCACTAGAAAACGGACGTAGAACGGTGGTCACGGGCAATGACTGATGTCACTGAGCTTGATTTGGTAGCTGCCCAAGTTCAAGGCCTGTCAGTTTAACAGTACTTGATGAAGATATATAGTCTGAAGACTCGCAGTGGTAAATCAAGTACCCGGAATTGCGGAAGTGCATGTCCCTGATCTTCTCTTTACCTTTCAGCAATGTACCAGCTGAGCGTTTGTTTAATCTCCTGAAATTGATCAAAACAGACATCCAAAATAATATCGAGAATTTTCCACTAGTCTCACTTATTCGAGTCGATTACTGGTTGACAAACAAAGATAAAACTTTATCAACTGTCAGCATACCAAAAGCTGTCGCAGGCTTCAAGAAGAAGGCAAACGCTAGTGCTGGAGACGACACTTGATCAAACTGTTTTATGTGTTCTTGGTAGTGTAAAAGATGTTATACATACCATTATTTATTAAAAATAACAATTTGATGCTGCGCTATGTTTTTTTCGTGTAGATTTTATGGAAATATAAGGGAAAATATCTCGTTTTCTAGGGAGAAAAATGGGAGAAATCAGACCTAGAGACAGGAAATTTTAGGGAAAATTGATATAAAAATCGGGAAATTGAAATCGAAAAGTAGAAGCACTGAATTTAATCCAGGTATTTTGTATTGAAGGAGATGTCGTAGAAACTTTGAAAAGGGCTCATTCGATTAGAAATTGAAGAAGCTAGTGTCCCTTTTGATAGTTGAAAGTGATTGGAGGGCAAACACCTCTCTTACACCCATCACATCCCCAAATACATCAAGTAAAAATTTTGAGATTGCCATTTTGTTCAGCATAGTTGAAAGGTCAGGAAATTATGTCTTTGAGGATGACAACCCCTCCACAGTCCCTAGGGCAAGGATTGTAAGTTATACCCTAGGGAAACACAAGGTTTTTATAGAAAATGCGGTTGTATAAGCTTCGGAGGGGGCTTTTGGACTAGTAATCAGAATTTCTAGTGCCCTTTTTAAGAGTCAAAGTGATCGGAGGGAAGACACCCCCCCAAAAAAAATGAAATGTCTTATTTTCCCGAAATGCATCTGATAGAAATTTTGAGATTGCCGTTTGTTGCTGTAGAAACTTCGAAAGGGGCTCATTCGATTGCATATTGCAAAGGCTTCACAAAAGTAATTTCCATTGTTGCGATGTTTTTAAGAATATTGTCACTTCCACATTTGTAATTAAAAAAAAAAAAAAACAATTAATATTGATACATGAGTTCCTCGTACAATACAAGTAAAAATTAAATTTCTTAAAATATCTTATATTAAAGTTAAATACCGTATTAAATTTTATTGAAACTTGAACTTCGATATCCAACATATTTTTATGCATGGGGGATTCCTTCACACCTTGATTCCATAAACAAGTGACCACTTAGTCCTAGTCAGACAACAACAATAACAGGCCGAAACATTTTTTTTCCTTTTTTTTAAGCTGCTTTCAAATTGGGTATTTAATTTCTATGATAAATCGTTAAGTTATGTTAGACATTTTAATAAAGTAAAAATTCATTAGACTATCTTAATCATCCTCTAAGGTCGTCATAATCATCACAAGTAAACTACTAAAAAATTAGAAGTGCGGAATGGGTGAAAGACGCTGTAGGAAGATTTTGTAAATTTATCTTCACAATATATAGTAACTATCTAACATAACATAAATTGGTAGCTAGAGCTGCATACATTAGCGATAAATTAGACAAGTTAAAAACTGTTATTAATTCAAACAAGTTAGCTACTCACTTAGTCAATTTCTGCTCAAAATAAGCCTGCTGATTGTCATTTCTTTTGCATTTAAATTCTTATATTCGTTTATTTTAATATATCCAAGTTTATTTTAAATCAGTCCTATTTGTTGAGATAACTTTGTACAGTCGCTATTGGACAAGAACAAGTTGGTTCTATTTTGTTTGCTTTGTTTTATATTTGTCCTTTTTTTATTTTGTATTTTATTTTAAACTTAGTCAATTCTTAGACCTACTCAATTAGTCAATTCAGACTTAGTCAGTTCTTAGGCTACTCACTTAGTCAATTTCTGCTCAAAATAAGCCTGCTGATTGTCATTTCTTTTGCATTTAAATTCTTATATTCGTTTATTTTATTATATCCAAGTTTATTTTAAATCAGTTCTATTTGTTGAGATAACTTCGTACGGTCGCTATTGGACAAGAACAAGTTGGTGTATATTTCTGTTTTATTTGCTTTGTTTTATATTTGTCCTTTTTTTATTTTTTATTATATTTTATTTATCTTTGTATGAAATATAATTCAATATAAGACTGTCCACTATGCTTCTTCTTCTTCTTCTTTTTTATTATATTTTATTTATCTTTGTATGAAATATAATTCAATATAAGACTGTCCACTATGCTTCTTCTTTAGATATACTTTAAGATATTTATACTACGTTTTAATGCCTTTATACTTAATTTATTTTGGGATTTTCCCAGTTTTCCGTGTTTGATAGTACTTCTTCTGATCACTTAACTAAAAAAAAAAGTTTTTACAGATGAACCCATTAGTACACCTATTAGTATTTAAATCTCTAATCGAAAATTCATGTAATTTATGCTATTACCCTTCACCAATTGAAAGATAACTTTTCTTTTGGGAAGTATTATTTCTAAATTCAAAATATCATTGGATGATTTTCTCTTCGAGTCGTATCTGATAGTCTCATATTTTTAATTTTTTTCTGTATTTTTTTTTTCTTTTTTATAGCTTGAATTTAGGCGGTATAATTCTATAAACTTGCTTCAGTGGTAAGCACCTAATGTTGATTTCAGTATTAGTGGCCCCTTTTCATTCCAGTTTGTTCCTACTCTTTCCGTTCCACCGTTCTACATTCTATTGAAGAGTGGTGAATGGAGAGGGTTCTCGAAAAACAAGTGCCATCATGCATCGAAAGTATATGAAATCTTTGAAAATACCTCCATTTTTTTCTCGCTGTATCTCCTTGCCACAAAAGCTGGAAAATACGTCATAAAGTGCAAAGTGGCAATCCTGCTTGTGAACAATTTACTTTATCTTAGTTTTCATGCCGGGGTGGTGTTGAGAGCGTTGATAATTTACTTACGTCATAAAGGAACATTGGGTGACGATAATAATTACGTCATAAAGCGCAAAGTGGCAATCCTGCTTGTGAACAATTTACTTTTTCTTAATTTTCATGCCGGGGTGGTGTTGAGAGCGTTGATAATTTACTTGCGTCATAAAGGAACATTGGGTGACGATAATAATTACGTCATAAAGCGCAAAGTGGCAATCCTGCTTGTGAACAATTTACTTTTTCTTAATTTTCATGCCGGGGTGGTGTTGAGCGCGTTGATAATTTACTTACGTCATAAAGGAACATCGGGTGACGATAATAATTACGTCATAAAGCGCAAATTGGCAATCCTGCTTGTGAACAATTTACTTTTTCTTAATTTTCATGCCGGGGTGGTATTGAGAGCGTCGTTAGCCTTCTTCTCATTGGTTGATCAGCAGCAAGGGTCTCTGCATCTGACAGTGGAATTTCAGCCTGGTTCGAGGATTATCCGAGACTGTCATTCCGCCGAAACTTGGGCATTCCACTTGGACGTTTCCAGTCACTACTGATTGGGTTGACGTCATAAAGAATCCGAGCCGGATTGTTGGCTGGCAGCTGCAGAAGGTATCCGAACCAGTGAATTGTCCTTTGGGCATCCTACTGAGAAAAATGGCCTGAAAGTCATGCCTCGCAGGCGGTCCTTGCTGACAAAGTCTGTCCATCGAGTAGAATAATTTACTCGATATTTAATTAGAAATATATGTATCAAAATGTGGGGCCTTAACTTTGGTTGACGTGATGTGAAGAAATCCAATCTTCACACCCTTGACCTCTGTTCTATTCTTTTACAGCGTCCACTTTAATCACCTTCATAAGAATCCTAAAAGTATCTAAGTAATTTTCTTCTTATCCCAGCCTATTCACTGGCGTGTTCTTTTGTCTGCTTGTTAGCTGTTCCGTGGAAGTGACCGATTAGCAATATGGTACTCATGTAACCTGATGGTATTTTTGTTCCATCCGTAAACTTAGCTGTAAAACAAGAACACTTCCTTCTTTGAATATGTGAAACAGCACTAAACAGTTTGAAAAAAAAAATAAGCGCTATTATTGAATGCTGTTTTTTTATTTTCTTTTTGTCTTATCGTTTTATCATTGTATGGTATCATTATATAATTTGTATATATCATTGTATTTATATTATACATATATTATACGTTATATCTATTTGTATTGTATCATTTCTTATCATTGTATATATTATTATGTTTAAATTATTTGTTTTATTCTTTACAATAATTACTACATAAGTATGCTCTGCCGGGAGTAGGTCACACTTATGTTGTAATTATTGTAAAAAAAAAGAACCTGAACCTGAAATGTATCATTGTATATATTATTATTGTATATATATTATATATATATATATATTTGTATTGTATTGTATCATTTCTTTCGTTTCGCTGACCAATCTTTAATAAAAAAAAACACATGAAAGTATTTACAATGCAATTTATAGAGTTGATTTTGTGTAAGAAACTGTCCATGAATTTTCCACAATCTGATTTATATGAATAATTTGCCTATTTTTGTGTTTTGAATTTATGTACCTCGATCAAGAAGTTAACTGCCCCATCACATTGTTGATGAAATAATCGACCTGTTTGTTAATTTTGATTCTATTTTTACTGAAGCACGTTAAACCCGATTTGCTCCTTTCCTTCTTGTCTATATTCCTATAATTCCCTAGATCTTTCTTGCAGTTTGCCTGTTTTTGTGTCAAACCCACCTCAATTTATGCAAACCCACCTCACCTCACCCCCAAAGAAAAGAAGGAAGCTCCCCGACTAGTATATAAGTAAAATATTTTTACCACGAATGGTGTTCAACTTAATTCTGTTTTCAATTATTACAAAGGCCATGTTTGCTGGAAATCAAACCCCATTTATGAAATATGCACTTATTGTCTTTTCGTTTGGGGTAGACACCTACTGGGATCTGAATGATTTTTACTCTTTAACATTGAGTCATTTAGACCCACTCAATTCCCTGATTTCTGTATTTGCATAGTCTTAATTATAATGAGTGAAGAGAGGCATCATATGCCTATGCGTACTTACAAAAAAACGGAATATGACCTATAAGGTTAACGTACCTATTCATAAGTATAATGTTTGGCAAAGAAAACTATATTAAAATATTAGGCGACCTACTTCAAATTTTGAATTGAATAATAGTTCTGTTGCAACAAATCAACCCCCTCCTCTCCTCAACATTCTCGCTTGTGCTTTGGGAGACTCTATTTTTTGTGAGTGCAGAAATGTATTAGTTTATTTTATTATGACAGTCTTGCTCTTAATATGTGCAAGTATGAATATTTGACTTCGTATTTTTTTTTATATTCTTTACCAACAGGTGTTGGAGCAATTTACGTCAGACGTAGGCCTCGTGTTCGCCTTGAAGCCCAACAAAGCGGTGGTGGACAAGAACGTGGGCTCCGGAGCGGAACTGTCCCAACTCCACTCGTTGTCGGTCTTGGAGCCGCTTGCGAAGTCGCAGCGCAGGAAATGGAGGTATTATTAGGTTTTTCTATATTTATCTACGTTTCTTACTCCACCATATTTACTGTATATATCGTGTGGGTGAAAAATAGAATAAATAAATAAATAAGGAGCTAAACTTAAATCTTGAGCCTAAAGAATATGCGAAGGTTTTTTTTCTTTTTGGGAAATGTGAAGCAACTGCCAGTTTTAGTCTTTAACTACTTTAAAATATAGTTTTCCTCTTGAAAGTAAAGAGCTAAGTTGAGACTTGAAATGAACAAATAATATGGCTTCAAAATCTATGCACCATGCGTCTATAATAATAGTGCAAAAAAAAAGACTGCTAATATCTTCCTATGTTTTTCTTTAAACTATGCAAAACTAGCGCTTTACTGAAAACACAAAACCCACGCATAAGAAACAAAAATATTTTATTTTTACACTGCAAAAAAATTCTTAAATTGCTTTATTCTTCAAGTTTACATAAAAATTCCAGTGTTTTTTTCCTGGGAAGTACTATTGATGTTTCAATAATAAAACACGAATAAAAGTTTGGTAAAATGAAGAATCTTAAGTAAAAAGCGATTGGGGACGTAGTTTTTTTGTTTTGTTTTTTTCATGGCACTTTGTATAAAAGGAAATGTCGTAGAAACTTCGGAGAGGGTTCATTCGATTGGGAATTAAAGGGGTTAGTGCCCTTTTTAATAGTCGAAAGTGATTGGAGGGCAACCAGCCCCCTCCTACACCCGTCATTTCCCCAAACACATCCAGTCAAAATTTTGGGATAGCTATTTTATTCAGCGTAGTTGAAAGGTCCGGGAATTATGTCTTTGAGGATGACATCCCCTCCACGGCCCTTAGAGCCAGGGTTGTAAGTTATGTCCTGGGGGCTTATAAGGTTTTTATAGAAAGGGTGGTCGTATATTCTTCGGAGGGACTTTATGGATTAGTAATCAGAAGTTCTAGTTCTCTTTCTAAGAGTCAAAGTAATCGGAGCCCCCCCCCCAAAAAAAAGAAAGAAAAAAAACGTTGTATTTTCCCGAAATGCATCTGATAGAAATTTTGAGATGGCCATTTGTTGTCGTAGAAACTTCGAAGGGACTCATTCAATTGGATATTGCAAGAGCTAGTGCCCTTTTTAATAGTCAAAAGTAATCAGAGGGCAGCCATCATTCCCCCTTACCTACTTCGTATTTTCCTCGAATACATCTGATAGAAATTTTGAGATGACCATTTGTTGTCTTAGAAACTTCGAAAAGAGGATCATTCGATATGAAATTGAAAGGGTTAGTGCCCTTTGTAATTTTCAAAAGCTATTGGAGGGAAATAAGCCCCCCCCCCCCATTCGCACGGCAGTTATTTCTCGAAGCACATCCAATCAAAATTTTTGGATAGCCATTTTGTTCAGCGTAGTTGAGAGGTCTGGAAATTATGTCTTTGAGGATAACCCCACCCCTAGCAGCCCTCAGTGCAAGGGTTGTGAGTCATGCCCCGAGGGCATATCAGGTTTTATGAAAAGGGCGGTCATATAAACTTCGGGAGGCTCAGTGAAATGGAAATAAGAAGCTCCAGTGCCTTTTATTAAGAGTCAAAGCAATTGGAGGGTAGCCCCCCCACACCCTCGTCGTATTTTCCAAAAATGCATCCGATAAAAATTTTGAGATAGCTATTTAATCAAAAATAGTCAAAAGATCGTATACTTTGGGGTTGACAGAATCCCCCAGAGTTTTGGGATAAGGGTTGTAAGTTATGCCTCATGGGCATATAAGATTTTTTATGAAGGGGTGGTCGTGTGAGCTTTAGAAGAGGCTGATTTGATTGGATATGTATATTTCTAGTTCACTTTTAAGACTCAAAAAGGATGAAGAGCAACTAGCCCCCCCCCCCTCCCAAACGTATTCCCGAAACGCATCCAATTGAAATTGTAAGATAGCCGTTTTGTTACTTATAGTCCAAAAATCGTATAACAATGTCTATATGGTGGGAACAACCCTCAGAGCGCAGGGGCAAGGGTTGTAAGTTATGCCCTGGGACATATAAGGCTCTTATGGAACGGGTGGTCGTGTAAATTTTGTATTGGACTGAATTCATTTGATTGGAAGTCGGAAGTTTTAGTGCCCATTTTAAGAGTAAAAAGTGAATTGAGGGCAATTAGCCCCTCCCCCTAGCCTGTCATTTCCGAAAACACATCCGATCAAAATTTTAAGAGAGCTATTTTGTTCAATTTTCTCTTAAAGGTCCAGTAATTATGTCTTAGGGAATCTCAACCTCCCCACAGCCCTCAGGGTAAGGGTTCTAAGTTGGGCAATGTGTTCATTGTTTACATACAGTATATGTTTTTGAGAAACCCTTATGAGTCTACTGCTCTTTAGGTGCCTCCCCCAGGCCACTGAGCGTGTCCCCCTGTGGCAATAAGGGAACACCTACAGATATGTAGGTCACCTCTATAGGAGGCACGGGCAAAGGGGGGACCTTTTCCCTGGGGGTCCATAATAGAAACCGAGGTACCCTCGCCCGGGGCCATAAATACAGGTGGAGGAGGAAGAGGGCCCCTCTCAACAGGGGCTACTCAACAAATGTACACTCAACAAGGCCCACCGGCGTGTCCACACGTCCCTTAAGTTACAAACCTTCTCCTAGCAATGGGTTAAATTACATAGTGACACAGAACACCATCGTGGGAGGATCCTCTATAGGAGGACAACTTTGGCCGGGCGTAAGATCCAGATCTACGGACAGCAGCCTGTGCAATGGTCTGCCTTGACGGTTTTGGGGTACCTGCAAGACTGGGGACCTTGCGGTCAACTCTATTCCCACTTGAGGAGTGGTGCCCCTCGAGGAAATTATAGCCTAGTAAACGACGCCGCATTCTCACGGGATTCTGATAAATGGATAATTTTTTCTGGGCTTGGTCTATTCTGACGGGTGTTTTTGGGCTGAAAAGCCTCTTATTAGCTAATTTATCTACTATGGGGTGCCTCCCCGTAGTAGCATAATATTTGTAGACGTGAGGGTTTGTTCACTCAGGCAGGAAGGATGGGGTGTATAGACAGGGAGCTGGGCTCATGATTGATAAGGAACCTGCTAAGTCTTGTTTCGGCTGGGAAGGTATAAATGATAGAAAACTATTTGCTTATTTTATGACTAAAAAGTTAAGGGTATCAGTTATATTTGTATATGCCCCTGTTGAACCGACTGACAGAGATACTAGTAACTCAGATGAATTTACTTACAGTTACTGGAGCAAATAGAAAGGGTCCCAGATAGAAATATGGTGTTTTTACTAGGAGATTTTAATGCCCAGGCTGGTAAAAACAGGGATAGATGGTATCCTAGTCTGGGTAAATTTGGTGTAAGAAAAAGAAAATAGTAATGGCTAAAGACTTTTGCAATGTTGTAGGTATAACAATCTAGTTATAACCAATGCGGTGTTTGGTCATAAAACGACCTGTAAGTTGACATGGTATTCACGTGATGGTAAGGCAGCAAACCTTAGTATACCGAAGACTGACAGGATCAATACAAGATACTAGGGTATGCAGGAGTGGTGTTATTGATTTTAAAAGTAAAGATCACCATCTCGTAGTGTCTTGGGTTAATTTAAAGCTGAAATTTCATAAGAATAACTACCTCCCGGGAAGTTATGATTTTGGTAGACTCCAGGATGAGAATTTGGGAGAAACTTTCTAGGAACAGTTGAATTCTGAACTTGAGAGTTTATAATTTGACAGCGTGGAAGATGGTTGGAATAATTTTAGAAAAACAATTTTTGAAGTTTCTGATAGTGTCTTAGGGAAGAAAGTTCAGACTGCAGCTAGGAATATTAGTGAAAAAGCTTTATGTTTAATAGAGAGGAGAAGGGGTTTGTACACAAGACTTATCTGAGTGATTGATCATATGAAAATAAAAGGAACGTAAAAAAAGTGGAGAAAGCATTAAAATATGAACTAAGGAGGTGTGAAATGGAGGCCATGGATAAAATTGCTGAGGATCTGGAAGATGCTGCTAGACGGCATAATAGTAAAATATTGTACTGGCATGTTAATAAATTGAAAGGGAGTAGCCAAATCCGGACTTGTCACAGTTAAAGATAGGAACAGGGCCACCATTAGTGATAAGGAAAGAGTTAAAGAGAGATGGATGGGACATTTTGAGAATGTGCTAAACCGAGATACAGTTGCAAGAAAATATATAGAGGAAAATGAAAAAGTTTGTGATACCTTGGATGTGAAGGAAGATTTGTCTGACGAGGAAGAATTAGCGACAGTACTAAAAGGATTAAAAAATAATAAGGCTCTGGGTGCTGATAGTGTAGTAAATGAGTTTCTCAAACATGGTGGCTCTGAGGTTTGAAATAAGCTACTGAAAATCGTGAATATGATTTTTGAAAAAGGGGAAGTACCTAACGATTAGTTGCCAAAACTGAAAAAAATAAAACATTTGACAAAAAAAAAACAAGCCTCAAATGAAAGATCATTCAAAATTGGATTGGGCTTAATTTAAAGCTGGAATTTCATAAGGGTAACTACCTCCCGGGAAGTTATGATTTTGGTAGACTCCAGGATGAGAATTTGGGAGAAACTTTCTAGGAACAGTTGAATTCTGAACTTGAGAGTTTATAATTTGACAGCGTGGAAGATGGTTGGAATAATTTTAGAAAAACAATTTTTGAAGTTTCTGATAGTGTCTTAGGGAAGAAAGTTCAGACTGCAGCTAGGAATATTAGTGAAAAAGCTTTATGTTTAATAGAGAGGAGAAGGGGTTTGTACACAAGACTTATCTGAGTGATTGATCATATGAAAATAAAAGGAACGTAAAAAAAGTGGAGAAAGCATTAAAATATGAACTAAGGAGGTGTGAAATGGAGGCCATGGATAAAATTGCTGAGGATCTGGAAGATGCTGCTAGACGGCATAATAGTAAAATATTGTACTGGCATGTTAATAAATTGAAAGGGAGTAGCCAAATCCGGACTTGTCACAGTTAAAGATAGGAACAGGGCCACCATTAGTGATAAGGAAAGAGTTAAAGAGAGATGGATGGGACATTTTGAGAATGTGCTAAACCGAGATACAGTTGCAAGAAAATATATAGAGGAAAATGAAAAAGTTTGTGATACCTTGGATGTGAAGGAAGATTTGTCTGACGAGGAGGAATTAGCGACAGTACTAAAAGGATTAAAAAATAATAAGGCTCCGGGTGCTGATAGTGTAGTAAATGAGTTTCTCAAACATGGTGGCTCTGAGGTTTGAAATAAGCTACTGAAAATCGTGAATATGATTTTTGAAAAAGGGGAAGTACCTAACGATTAGTTGCCAAAACTGAAAAAATAAAACATTTGAAAAAAAAACAACAAGCCTCAAATGAAAGATCATTCAAAATTGGATTGGGCTTAATTTAAAGCTGAAATTTCATAAGGGTAACTACCTCCCGGGAAGTTATGATTTTGGTAGACTCCAGGATGAGAATTTGGGAGAAACTTTCTAGGAACAGTTGAATACTTACAAATTCTGAGTTTATTGGCCTTTGGTAAGTCCTGATTCATTCACTATGGATTTTGAAATGTATTTTTAGAAGGAAAGGGCTGGCACCAAGTCAGATTGTGACTTGTGTGCTTACCAACACAAACGTGTGTTCTGAGTGTCCTTACCAACACAAAAAAATTAGTTTAAAAGATATGAAAAAGTCAGAATTTTGGCAAGCATAAAACTGTACTTTCGGTTTCAAAATGTAAGGGAAAATTATTTTTATCTTTTCGTCTGAGTGTTTGTTATCAGGAATGATTATCTTTGTTTTCAAAATTTTGAGAAATTTTGCAAAATTTTGAGAATGCAGATTCTCTACTAAAATTATTTGTATTCAGGCGACTAATGGATCTCTTCTAAAAGAAATAGAATGTGAGTTGAAACTCTCTGCGTTGAATTATCATTAACAGGGTTTATAAAAAAATGTTTGGTATCTTTGTTTGGTTTGTATTTTTGAAATGAAAAACGAGATGCACTGGAGCTGAGTTGTATTCTGGTGCCCGGACTTCACGTCACTCGATAAAAAAAAATTGATGGGCAGATGGGCAACAAGAGGAACGACCAGCGTCCTAGTCGACCATATATTCCAGCATCTTTGCAGTTTAGATTTTTAAAAAGTAGACAATTTACTTTTGGAATCGCAACACAGAAAAAATTCTTGCTAAATTTTGAGCACTCTTGCAGTGCAAATTTCACGATTCGCTCTTATTGTGGATTCAAGTTTGAGAGTTTGCTTTTCTACTCGAAAAAAATTGTGTTTACATAAAAACTTGAGGCATCTGCTAGGTGTCTTTTTTTCTCGAAAAAAATTCTCTTGAAAAAATATTTTTTCTCGAAAAAATATTTTCTAAAAAGCTTGTAGAAAATCACTTTCAATTATATACGAGTTGGAACTTCCAAAGCCACATCGCTTGGTAGTTTTTCTAGGCAAAATTTGTCGTTTTCTGTCTGATCTTAGATTGTGTTTGTATTTGCGTTGTGTTTAGATTGTGGGTGTGTATCCTGTCGCATAAGCAATGCTTTTGCTGTATGGTGTCTATTTGGTAGTAAGACAGTCATACTACCAAAAAAGGTTATACTTTGACTATAATGAAAATGAATATTTATCAAAGAAGTTTGTCATCCAAATTTTAGCTGAGTTTTTTCAGTTAGTATTGAAGCTCTATTATTTCTTAATGTTATGTATATTATTATGAATATGCCACTTTGATAGATTGTTGGATTAATTTTCTCATAAATTAATTAGGGGTATTTATTACAAAATTACAACAACAGCAATGCCCAGGTATAACAGCCTGTAAGGGACTAATCGTGATATATCAAGATTAATTAAATTTTAAAAAAAATGAAAAAAAGAAGAAGAAAAGAAAAACGAGGAATTGAGCTTGACCTACTTGGCCTCAGACACCCGAATTTCATAAAGAAAAAAAAAAAATCTCCTCGCAAAGACACTCCCAGCCACCACCTCTTCCCTCCCCTCAAAAAAAATCAAAGAAAAGTAGCAACTTAGACGGTTAAGAGCAATGCACAAAATTCACGAACTTCAAAACATAGTAATTCTAACAATTTACGGAATTCCGCTAGATATTGACGTAAATATATTACTTTCGTAGATATTTCAAGATATATTAAAATGTTGCAAGTTTTTATTTGCATAATCTTTTTTAGTACGACCACAAGAGAATTGAATATTTATCAAAACGTTTGGTTGACCAAATTCTATCCGAAGTTCCTTCGATTGTTCGCAATGGCGACCCCAACTTCAGTTACTGTGGTTGCGTGAATTTGTCCTTTGCTTACGTTGAAGGCGAGAGTTTACTGATGGCTCTGAAGGATGTTGCCCTATCGAGTGGAAGTGCATGCACTTCGGCGTCTCTTGAGCCGTCGTATGTGCTTCGTGCAATTGGAGCAGAGGATGACCTGGCACATTCATCCATAAGGTAATTGGATGACATTTGATAATCATTTTTGTAAATGTAGGTATATATCTATCCTATAAATACTAAAGAACCAAAGTGATGGCTTTCATTGCAATTTTTCTTGGCAGTTTATTTAATTTAAACTTGGCAGTTTAGTTGCTATTTTTCAAATAAATATTAGTAGTACTTTGGCTGTGCCTTATGAGTTCCCGTGAGTTGAATTCTGATCCTCATCGGGAAGGGCTCCACTCTTTCGTATATAGATCCTTCTCAATGAGTGCATTTTAAAACGAATATTAGTGGTGTTCATATTTTTGGCGTTAAAGAGCCGTATTTACAGAAAATTCACTAACATTTGACAAAAATGTTGTGTACAAGCCCAAAAGTTTGGTTCAAATTTTCCTTAAAATAGTAAAAGATGTTTTCTCCATGAATGGTAAAATTACTTTATTGTGTTCTGCCACGATTGATCCTTTGGCACAGGCTAGAAACCCCCACATATTGGGCTACCAATATATGGGTCTTAAGAGAATATATTGTTTAATTAATATCAAACAGTTCGTGGTAACGAACTGTAAGTAAGGAGTGACCCGGCTCAATGGTAACCGAAACTCTAAAAAATGGAATTTTGATACCAATGGATACGTCAAAAGAATCTTATTTTGATGCTGATTTTAAATATATTAGTTTCATCAAGTTTAGTTCTACCCATCAAAAGTTACTAGCCTGAGAAAATTTGCCTTACTTTCGAAAAAAGGGGAAAGCATCCCTTAAAAGCCATAGAATCTTAATGAAAATCACACCAACAGATTCAGCGTATCAGAGAACCTTACTATTAAGGTTTTAAGTTCCTATCTGCACGAATGTGGAATTTTGTATTTTTTTTGCCAGAAGAACGGATCACGGATGCGTGTTTATTTGTATTTTTGTTTTATTTTTCCCAGGTGATCGTATCGACCCATTGGTTCTAGAATTTCACGAGAGGGCTCTTACGAACGAAATTAAAAGTTCTAGTGCCATTTTAAGTGACCAAAAAATTGGAGGGCAACTAGCCCCCCTCCCACGCTCATTTTTCCCGAAGTCACCAGATTAAAATTTTGAGATAGCCATTTTGTTCAGCCTAGTCGAAATATGTAATAAATATGTCTTTGAGGATGACTTAATCCCCTACAGTCCCCAGGGGAAAAGCTGCAAGTTATGAACTTCAGGTTACTCGGGAGGATCTTTCCATGGAGGAATTTGTCATAGGGTAAGACAATTTCTATTAAGGGGGCGCTGGATATCCCAGCATTATTTATAAAAGCGATCAGAAATTAAATCAAAAAAAAGTTTTTTCAACTAAAAGTAAGGAGTAACATTAAAGCTTAAACGAACAGAAATTATTACGTATATGAGGGGGTTCGTCCCCGCGTCAATACCTTGCTGTTTACACTAAAGTATTTTTAGTAATTTCAAAAGGGGTATTTATTCTAATTAAACGGCCTTTGTGATTCGGGGTTCATTCTTAAAGAATTGGAACAAAATTTTAACTTTGGTATAAAGAGCGAGGTATTGACAAGGGGGCGAACCCTCTCATATTACACATATGAGAAGTTCGCTAACTCGTCAATACCTCGCTCTTTACGTTGAAGCTCGAATCGTGTAAAATAATGACCGACACAAGCGATAACTTGTTTGTGCTATTACCTGGCCAATCTTAGCATTTAATTTTACCTTAAGCAGCTTCTTAACTATGATTTTTATGTGATAACAAACCAAAAATATTTGTATTTCTCCGGCTTTTGGTTGTTTTTTAATAAAAAAAAACAAGCTTTTCCAACTGAAAGTAAGAAGCAACATTAAAACTTAAAATGAACAGAAAAATTACGTATATGAGATGGGTTGCCTCTCCTCAGTAGCTCGCTCTTACGCTAAAGTTTCTTTTTTAAACTTTAAGAAAAAGGTTATTATTCTAAATAAATAGCCTTTGTTATTCAGGAGTCGTTCTTAAACAACTGAAACAAAAATAAAACTTAGGTTATTATAAGGTTATTATTAGTTTACAAAAGTAAAATTAATATGCCAATTTCGTTTTAATTATTCATGCACGGTGAGCCAAATTCAAAACATGCATTAATTTTAAAACGTTCAGAAATTAAATAAAAAAACCATTTTTTTTAGCTGAAAGTAAGAAGAGACATTAAAACTTAAAACGAACAGAAATTATTCCGAATATGAAAGGGACTGTCCCCTCCTCACCGCCCCGCTCTTGACCCTAAAGTTTTTTATTGTCTTATAAAGTATAGTTGAGAGGAGGAGACAAACACGGGTATCAAAAATAGAAAGCAATTAATAGTAAAAGTCATATGTTGCTGACTTTAAGAATCCATGCATAACTGTCTAAAAAAATGTCTTTACGATAATGTAAAACTTAAAAATGGTTTCAGAAGACTTCCAAACAAGACTGTCCTGCCATCTCTTTTAATCTTATGCTCTCTTCTTCGCATTAGGCGTTATTTGTTTATGTGTTTTATGCGTTTTTTAACCTGTGTTATTACGCTGAACGATACTATTCTGAAAAATGGAGAGCTACAATTAATTTATTTGTTTGTCGCTTTTTTACACAATAAAAACTTTTTTTTTAACATAAGTTCCTATTTCAATTGGTTCCTCTTTTTACTATCATCTTGGAACTTCCAGTGCCATATTTGGCCTCTGAAAATGACTGTTCAGGAAAGTATTTCAGGAAACAAAAAAAATTAGAAATGTTCTGATAAAAAAAAATGAACAAAGAAATTCGAAACTGTCCTTTACCTCTGTCTTCATGCTCTTTTATGTCTAATACCATTTCAATTTTTCAGGTTTGGTATTGGTAGGTTCACCACAGAAGCGGAAGTGGACTATACTGCCCAAAAATGCATTCAACAAGTGAAACGGCTTCGGGAGATGAGGTAACGAGAATTTTCTATGCAGAAATAATTTTAATTTATTTTTTTTAAATACTTTGTATATGTTATTTTGTATATTAACCGCGCTGAATGTTGTGAAAACTAAACTCCTTTCCTGGAAATATTCACTTTAACTTTTGTTTTTGGACTTCTGTATCGTAACATTTTGTCTCATAATTATAATCAACTGTCAAAAAGTAGTTTAATACCAAAACCAATTACAATTTATTTTTTTAAGAAATATTTCAAATATTTTGAATTTGATAAACCCATTTGTAGTCTTTTACTATCTCGGTAAACTTGGAACACAGATCTACCACGAGATGCCACCACAGCGGGACAAGTCAATACAATAATTTGGCCTAAATCCTATGACCGATCAAATTATTTTCTGTTGCACCCCTGTTTTATTGTAAGTCGTAATCTAGTCTCCTTTTTCAATTGAACAGCCTTTAGAGACGGAGTCTCTTACAAAATTACGGGATCATCTGATTTTCAGGAAATTTATGGAACTAACAATCTGGGTATACATTTTCATTTTGGAATCACTGTAAAATCAAAAGCATTTCTCCCCGGAGAGCAGTTCACATACCTCGGATCAATTATGGCCCCAAATGACACACCTGACGCCGAAACCTCTGTCAGTTCAATCAAGGCAAACTCTGTATTTGTACGACTCCTGACATTAATCTCCCTCAAACCAAAAATTACTCGCCAAAGCTCAGATTTACAACGCCACGGTCTCAAGCATCATGTTATATTCCTCTGAGATGTTTTCGATAACTCGACACAAGCAAGAAATATCGATGGCGTCTAAACACCTGCATCGAGTTAAAAGCTTCAAATAGTATGACAAGATCCCCAACACTTAGATTTTGACGATCTTTAAGCTGGCAAATTTCTTTACTCAAGCAGAAGCACGTTTTTGAGGCAGTACCGCCACTTACTCCACCTCCCGCCAAGTAGCCCTGCAAGGATCATCACGGATTTCAATCCCGCGGGAAATGGCTGGTGACGTCCTTTAGGGAGGCTACGCATCAGGTGGGCTGATATAATGAACCGTCGCCTCCTCAGCTGCATTGTCAACTCAACCGAGGTCTTTTCCCTAGACCTGAATAGGAACACTTGACAATAGGATGTAGCGCCTGGCGACCTCATTAAAAAACAGAAAAAGTCAATGAAATTTGGATGTGTGTTAAGATTAGCTTGCAATGCAATGGGATTAAATATAAAATCTTTTGTAAGTGATAATTAATCTATATTTAAGGGCAATAGTCTGCATAGTTATTTAAGGTCAAATTGAACATCAAGTTTCATTCACCTAAATTTCCTATTTAAGGACAATAGTCTGCATAATTGAGCATCAAGTTTCGTTCGCCTAAATCAAATACTGTCTAAGGTTGCAAAAAGCCCATCATCTAGAATTTCACCGCGTCTTTGCCTTCCCCAACTCATGGTAATCATGAGTTGTTATGTTTAGATATTTATTTATAAGATATAAATCATAACATGAATTTGCAGCACAAGTCCCTAGGACTTTCTTTTTGCTACAATAATTTACTAGTAGTTTCATTTTTATTTATGTTTATATTGTGGATAAAAATAAAACATACCTACCTACCTACCCCGACAGGAAAATCGCCTAAGGTTACTTAGGCCTATGCGATAAAAACCAGATAAGAAAAAAGAAGAATTTCATTCAATGTTCTTTTCAAATATAATTATCACCCTCAAGCGCCTGAATAAGTTGGATCCGAACAAGGCCCGGGGCCCCGATGGTATTCATCCACGTTTGCTGAAAGAAGCTGCAGCTCTTTTTGCCATGCCACTGGCTGATTTTTTAAGATGTCTATAAGGATGATGATGGTACCAGCTGATTGGAAATCGGCCAATATAGTGTCAATTTTCAAGAAGGGAGATAAAAATAACCCTGAAAATTACCGGCCTATTAGTCTCATATCAGTCATTTCTAAACTGCTCGAAAGTATTGTCAATGACGCTATTATTAACCACCTTGAAAAAATGGTTTATTGTCGAAATCTCAACATGGTTTCAGAAGGAATCGTTCCATTGAGACGAACCTGATCCACTCTTATGACATAGTCACTAAATTAATTGAGGAAGGTAAAGCAGTTGATATCCTGTTACTCGACCAAGCCAAGGCCTTCGATAAAGTTGTCCACGAATATCTTTTACATAAGCTCCAGGCATATGGAGTCCATGCTGACACTGTGGAGTGGATAAGATAGTTTCTGATTGGCCGAATCCAGAAGGTCATGGTCTATTTAGACAATGGAGACCCCATATTTTCAGAGCCTGCACCAGTTATAAGCGGGGTACCCCAGGGAAGCATCCTTGGCCCCACCCTCTTCTCTATATATATAAATGATTGTGAGGATGTTATACAAAACCCCATAACTCTCTACGCTGATGACAGCAAACTAATTGGAATTGCTGATGGAACCCTGCAAAATGACTTGAATAGTCTCTCCTTATGGGCTTCCACCTGGATGATGGAGTTCAACCCATCAAAATGCAAAGTCCTTCACATGGGTCCCCGCAACAATCAGATTTCATACTTTATGCTGGATAAATCTGGCACACGTATCCAAGTTGAGGCTGTTGAGAGTGAACGAGACGTAGGGGTGATCGTTGACAGGAAGTTTAAGTTCCATGAGCATACTATGTAACAAGTTGCTAAGGCCAACAGAGCCCTGGGACTAATTAAACGAACCATATCATCACGCCATCCTCTGATAATAAGAAAATTATATAATGCTCTTGTAAGACCACATTTGGAGTTTGGCTGCCCTGTTACAAATCCTCAATATAAGGGAGATGTGGCAGCCCTTGAGAGCGTACAGAGAAGAGCAACTAAACTTTGTGCCCCACACCAACAACTTCCCTACCCTGAACGTCTGCGTCGCCTGAAGATAACCCACATTGGTTTACCGGCGGCACAGAGGAGATGTCATTTTTGTCAAGAAAATGTACCAAAACAACATGGCTAACTCCATTTTTACTCCCTCTCTTGCCACTATGACACGAGGCCACTCAATGAAGCTGCAACAGGAGCACTTTAGACGCAGAGAGAGGACGAATTTTTTCTCAGTACGTGCTGTCTCAACTTGGAACAGTCTCTTTCCAATGAGACTGTCTCTGGTGAATCGATTAATTCTTTCAAAAATGCAGTTGATTTGGAGTGGAGTAACGTGGAATGGAAGTACCAGTTGGAGGCCACACCCCATCACACCCACTAATTATGTCACCACATCAATTCAACAGCGAGATGTTCTGCAGGAGGATGCAGTCCACCTTATCTCGCTGTAAATGCGATTTAAGGTAATCACAATTGCTCTTGTTGTGCATCACAACAAGACATTGTCTAGTCTGCACAAAGTAGGCCTAGGTTAGTTTCGGAACTTGTAGGCTAAACAGGTTAGGGGACTTTAGGTGTTATGTCAACTGGGGAAAAAATTCTGCTTTCTATATCCTCCCCTGCATTCTCAAGCACCTTAAAAGATAAGTATGAAGCAATTTTTGGTCACAAAGTTGCCAAACGCTCGTTAATGGTTTTTCTTTTCGACTGCCAATTTTAACTTTCATAAGTTTTCCATAGTTTTGCATGAAGTGGCAATTGTTTGACTTACTATTGTGTTGATAAAGAAACTTTGTATCGGTATCTTTTTAAGTGTCAACCTTATAAAGGCCTTTCTCTTATATTTTTTTTCTTTTTTTTTTTTTTCAGTCCACTTTGGGAGATGGTACAAGAAGGAATTGACCTGAAGAGTATTAAATGGTCTCAACATTGAAGTCAGGTGCATTAATATTTATGCTAATTTTACGGTTATCAATTTATTGTAATATACGAATGTTATGATATTTGAATTGTGTCCCTATTTCCTGTGTGGTTGCTAACTCTCTTTCAGTTCTGCTCCACTTTTGCTGCATCAGACAGTACCGGACCGATGTTGTCGATTTATAGGAACATAACAAGTACTGTTTAAAGAGTCCTACATTTTTTCAGCTACAGCTGATACTTTCTTTCTGCTTTTGGACTTAGTAAACAACAAAATATTTGGCAACACCGGATAGTATTATAGCTGTTACAATCCATTTCTTGTTTCCTAGCAATACTAAGCACAGCAATTGTCGTCTTGAGAGGTTCTTATTCAGCAGAGGTACTGCTCTGTAGTACATCGGTACCGTCTCGTAGAGGTACTTCTTAATCAATAAAATTAAAATGAGCAGTTTTTCAAAACAGTTCCAGCATCCTAACCTCAGCGAAGTTTTATTGATTTTATCCTCTAGTAAGTTGTTTGTTTTCTTATTTGTATTGCTGAGGACGGCCCTTGGACATAGGGCCGAAATATTCATTCTAATTTGTTTCCCACTGTCTTGATAAATTCCCTATTGTTCTTCTTGTTTTTGGTGTTTGTGATGGAAAAGCAGTGTGGTCTTCGTCGCTATTTACGTCTTACTCAGCTAACTGTAGTAACGTCCCCAGTTAATATTTGATGTTTTTTTATTCCAGCTTCAGTTTTTGCCAACAAAATATTTAGTATGACAACTTTTTGCTTGAATTTTTCTGTCTAATTCTTTATTTTTACTTGACATTTACACACCGAAGAGCCGAGTTTTTTCAAAAGACCGAAAATTTTGTGAAGCGATATTGTCTAAAAATCTTCCTATAAATTATTTCTTATAAAAGAATTTTAACACCTATCTGAAAGAATACCAATGGACTTAAACAAGGATTAATGGACTTAAACAATGGACTAACATACTTAAACAAGAAGCATTGGTGTATTTTAAACAAAGCTTTGCCGGGCAAGACGTATTTTTTTCCTGATCCCAGACAAAAGTGAGCCAAATATTCGTCTACATGATTTTTTTTTTTCCATGGGTGACGGGAAAATCAGGTGCCAAAGCGAAGCTTGACTCTAGGCAGTACCTATCTTAATATTCAAGTCTTCACTGTCTATGAACACATAGTAGCTCTGTTAACGCAGAAAAAAAGACCGCGCTGACTATAGATCAGTTGAGTTAATCTTCAGGTGTTTTGCCTTCCTTTGAATTGTTTCTTCTCACATGAGGAAGTGTTTTTAAAAGTTTTTTTCTATTTATTTTTTTCTGTTTACAGGGTTATAAATCAGATCTTTAAAAGATAAAATGCCTACTTGGCATTCACCAATAATTGTGATGCTACGGCTACAAGATGTTTGAACTAGGGGTAGGCGTGATGTTCGCATTAACTTTGAAAGTGAGATTTGTTAGTATAAAATAAAAAGTTTGAATCCCTAGGTGGAAATATGGAAAGATCAACTTTCTTTTCCTTGAACTTTGGACTTTTCATTATTCAGTCAAAAAGGTGCATACAACTTGTTTAGTTACAAGAATTGTAATGACTGCACGGAGAATCTATTCACCTTCAAGATTGGTTAGAAACAACCCTTCAGTTGTGTGAGAAATTGTTTGTTCAAACTAACTTAAATACTAAATATTATTTTGATGGGTTTTGTCTTTTTGACTACGGAATCAAATGGGGAGGAAAAACTCTCCTGGACTTTGATTATGCTGATGATTTAAGCATCCTAGAGGAAAGTTTGAGCAGAATGAATGAACTTTTAAAGGTTTTGCGAGTTCAAGGAGCAAGAATAGGCTTGAAAATAAATGTTAAGAAGACTAAGTCACTAAGGCTAGGAATAAATGAAGACGAAAAGGTGACGCTGGGTAATGAAAAGATTGATCAGGTGGACAGCTCCACTTACCTGGGTAGTATTATTAGTAAAGAGGATGGGAGCAGTGAATATATGAATTGCTTAGGGATAATTTTTGGCACTGGTTTGACTGACCCTATGGCACCGAATATGCTGTACCGAAAGTGTGGTTCGATCCCGATTTCTAGGGCTATATTGAAAGAAAAGCTAAGGTAGGTTGGTAGACCTCCTTTTTAAACAGTTTCCCGTTTGGAAACCTTGAACTTACTGGGGTGGAGCAGGAGCGTGAGTCGCTGTGTGAACTCAAGACGGACTTCACAGTTGAAGGACAGGCATCATTACCACATAATAGGTTGAACTAAGATCCTCCGTTTTCAATAAAGTGTCTCATCACCACCGTTCTGTATGATCACTGAGAGGGGAAGGGTCATATGGAAGGAATAAGGATATGGAGCTGAAATTGAATTAGAACAGGAATAATTTATAAAAACGCTTTAGCTATCCCATGTGTCTAAAGTAAAGTTCCCCTTCTTATCCTTTTATTTTCTTCTGCACAAGCAATTAAGTGTTTGAACTATGACAATTGTAACCATATAATTTTACGCTTTATTTAAAGTACAACTTCAAGCACCATAGTTAGCAGACAATTGACCTAGCCTGGCACATCATCTCCAAAAGTTTGACATCTATCCCTTGATACTGTATCATATTTATAACTATTGGTTTTCCAGGTCGTATTTTAATCCCCTTGCCATCATTTTGGTGAGTCGGAGATGATATAGGAGCTCTCTTGTTAATTTGAGGAGCTGGTTGGGTACTCCTACTAAGTTGAGGAGATGATTGAATGGAATAGCTACTCCTAGGCAGCACAGGATATGCATGATATTGTGAATTGTATGGCAATGGAACATATTTTGGTATGTAGTACCACCATGGAGACAGGGAGTAACCGAATCTGTTTGGTGATAAATTCCCTTGGACGTTGTGAAACGATAGAACATCGTAGCTCTGATAATTAGGCCGAGCTTTTTCCATCTCCCTACCTTGTGTGTTATAATAAGATTTTCTTGTAAATTTCTCATTTTCTCTTGATGTTTCCCTTTTTACTCTCCCTCTTCCTTCCCCTTCTCCAGTACTATTAGATGATTTTGGCCAAAATGGCATTTGGAGCTGTTGCTGCACTTGTGGCAATAAATATGGTATTCTCTCAATGTCTTTCTGCTTGAGGTATAGTTCACCCTTTCGATTACCATAAAGTAATGACTGTAAAATAGGGTCGAGAACCACAGGTTTCTTCCGGGGTGGTGCAGACGGTAGCACTGCTGGGGCTGCAAAAGGAGCTAATTGTCCAGTATAGGGGTTTGGGTAAACCGACAGCCATTGTGGAAAGACTTTATTTTCAATAGGTTTCAAGGGAACTTCTCCTTTTGTAGTTGCTCGTTGTTTTTTGGGTGGAACTCTGAAATAAATAAAAAATGTTACACTGCATGCATGATGATTAAGTATCTGTTAAAAAACTAAATTATAGGGCAATGCTACAAAGATGTTAAAGCTATATAATTGGGGCCAAATTAGCTGATATTTCTTGACTTTGATCTCATATTTTCCGATTCTTTGGAATTTTAGACACAATTACTATTTTGTTATTTCCATCACTGAAAAACTTTAGTACTAGAAAAAACAAGATGGATCCTTCAGCACATAGTAATAGATAAATATCCGGCTTTGGCTCATGTGATATAAAGGTGACAAGTTTTGGCTAAAGGTGGGAAAATGTTTCAAGCAAAAATGGCGAATTCCGGCTAGTATTTCTAGCTGAAAGGGAACTCTTCCTAAAAAAATAAAAATGGAACACTTCTAAGTTGGATCCTAAAGCACACTAAATAAAAAAACAAGTTTTTCTAACTGAAAGTAAGGAGCGACATTAAAACTTAAAACGAACAGAAATTACCCCGTATATGAAAGGTGCTGCTCCTTCTTCAACGCCCTGCTCTTTACGCTAAAGTTTGACTCTTTCTCTCAACTCTACTTTTTGAAAACAGTAAAAACTTTAGCGTAAAGAGCAGGGTGTTGAAGAAGGAGGGGGCCTATTCGTATGATTCGTCGACTTTGGGAAAAAATGAGCGTGGGAGGGGGCCTAGGTGCCCTCCAATTTTTTTGGTAACTTAAAAAGGGCACTAGAACTTTTCAAGTCTGTTAGAATGAGCCATCTTTCGACATTCTAGGACCACTTGGTCGATACGATGACCCCTGGGGAAAAGAAAAAAAACAAATAAACACGCACCCGTGATCTGTCTTCTGGCAAAAAATATGAAATTCCACATTTTTGTAGATAGGAGCTTGAAATTTTTGCTATAGGGTTCTCTGATACGCTGAATGCGATGGTGTGATTTTCGTCAAGATTCTGTGACTTTTAGGGGGTGTTTCCCCCTATTTTCCAAAATAAGGCAAATTTTCTCAGGATCGTAACTTTTGATGACAAAGACTAAATTTGATGAACTTATATATTTAAAATCAGCATTAAAAGCCGATTCTTTTGATGTATCTTCTAGCATCAAAATTCCGTTTTTTAGAGTTTCGTTTGCTATTGAGCCGGGTCGCTCCTTACTACAGTTCGTTACCACGAACTGTTTGATAGTAGTATATAGATAATGGGATTTGGCTCATGTGACTGAAATGTGGCAAGTTTCTGCTAAAGGTGGGACATTTTTCCAAGCTAAAATGGCGAGTTCCGGCTGGTATTTCTAGTTAAAAGCGAACTCTTCCTAAAAAAAAATTGGAACACTTCTAAGTTGGTTCCTAAAGCACATAGTAGTATGTAGATAACCGGATTTGGCTCATGTGACATAAAAATGACACGTTTTGGCTAAAGGTGGGAAATTTTTTCAAGCAAAAATGGTGAATTCCGGCTGGTATTTCTAGTTAAAAGGGAACTCTTCCTAAAAAAAATGGAACGCTTCTAAGATGGATCCTAAAGCACATAGTAGTATACAGATAACCGGATTTGGCTCATATGACTGAAAGGTGGCAAGTTTAGGCTGAAGACAACAATTTTTTTATGGACAAAATGGCAACTTTTGGCTGCTATTTCTGGTTGGAAGGGAAATTCGCTCAAAAAAAGGGGAATATTTCTTGAAAAAAACGTTATACATTAAATATACGTTAAAAACGTTATATTAAATATATATTAAATGCATATGTCCATTTAAAAAATAAAACCATTGCATTCTTTCGATTGCGTTCAAAAGTTCGATTTTAAATGACACGCTTTTTATTTATTTTCAGCAACATTTTAGCAGTCAGAAAAATTCGTTTTTTCAGCACTGATCCAAATCTGAAGCAGAAAAGAACCGAACATTTGCCAGCATCAAGAAACTGTTTTGACTGAATGATGTTAAATCAGGTTGCCGAAGAGAAATTCGATACTTCAAAAACTGAGCTCTTGCCTAAGGAATTCTGACTTGTACTGCTAAACACCCATGAACAGAACAGCTATTTAAAATATAATTCTAATATACTCTTTTAGATTAATACATTCAGCTGAGAAACCTTTAAACAATAAGCTTTATATACATTAAAATAAAATTTAAGCACTGGAAAAATCCATATTTTAACTTTGATCTCAGACGGAGAAGAACCAGTTATTTGCCAACAGGAGGATTTTTTATTTCAATGGACAACGTGTAACTGATATCGAAAGGAAATTCAATTCTTGTCAAAATTGACTATTAGTGATTTCTTGTTTGAAGAATTCTGCCTCATACTGCTCTTTTTCCACATGAGCGGATTCATCTTCGCTTCCGTAACCTTCCTCATTGGGGTTGCTTTAATCTTCGTCGGGGCTGTACTCCTGTGCTGCCAAATGTGGTAATCCTTTGAAAACTGCCAATAGGATTTCAACTAAATGAGGTATTAGGAATATAGTGCATGCCAAATTATGAAATTGTGTTTTAGTGTTATTAATTCAGTTTTATGACTCAGTTTTATGGTCTCTGGAAATCCTTTTCGAATGATTTGGTGATCCGACCGTCTCTCTGGTGATCAAGTTTGGTGGGAACAAATTTGGACAATCTTTAGTTTTATAACTGTTAGTTGTATTGACCGGTATAAACCCCTTACAAATGGGTTGGGCACCCGCCCACCTTTTCTGGTACCGGCCGGGTTACCGGCAAAACTACAAGTTGGAAAGAACCAAAGCTTGTAAGAACCAAATAAGCTGTATGAAAATAGGATATAGCGATTGATAGGGCGTCCTGAGTTTAAAAGGCTGAGATAAATATAATATAACCTTGAAAAAAATAAATATTTATAATCTTGACAAAAATTTTGCATAGCAGCTTTTTGATTACTGCATTCAGGAACCGCCCATTCCCTCGGAGACCAAAAATGCACATAATTGGGGAACTGTTGTAATATGATAATCTTCAGGCAAAACAACTATTTTAAACTTTATATTTCTCTGTAATATTTATCATGAGATCCTCGGTCCTGCCCATGGTGGATTTGGTGGTGATTCCTTGTGATGTCAACTGAATCGGGATTATAAGCAATGGGAATCCAATTCCAGTAATTAAGCCCCTTGTTACTTCGTGTACAAATCTACACGTGAACGTCTGAAGCTAAAAGCAGAGAAATGTTTGATTGTTTTAAAAGGGATGGGGACCGGGAATATGAAAAATCTGAGTTTTTAGGCAGAAACCTTAGAAAAAATAAGTAGTGACTAAATTGAATCACTCTTAAACTGAGTCAGCTCCCCTTTATCTCCCCTGTTGTTCTCCTCCTTTGCAAGGAGAAATGGATGATTTTGACTGGACTTGTTTTTTCATATTAGATGTGATGATCCAGAGGGGCGTGATAAACGAGGTCTTAGGTTCGACCCCTTCATCGGAAATTCTACAAAAAGAAAAATTGCATCGTCAGTCCCCAACTGAAAGGCCAGTGAAACAGTTTTTCGAAAAACACATTATAAAATAAAAAAATGTTCCTATTGTGTATTTTTACTCCCCGAACGTATTTCACAGAGGCAATAAAAGAGATTGACCTTGGTTGAATGAAAATGACTCACTGCCCTAATTTTAGCTCAAAGACCCAATTACAGTGTCAGCTTCAGTATTTCAAAAGACATTGAGTGACACTTTTTGTCAATGGGGTATTAATAACACACCCTATAAGACGGCATAAGCTCAAATGATTGGTCTAATTTTTTTTTGTTTCTTGTTTGGTTTCCATGACAAATTAGAGTTTCTATTTTTCTAAAAGTTCTCTGTATCTCCATTTCTAAAATTTTTAAACAACTAAAATTTATAGCTTTTGGTGTAAAAATCTTGTTCCCCTGATCTTCAAGCCCAGGTAAAAATCTTTCTTGCATTAAAATTGCTTGATAACAACAACCGTCAGTATCAACGCCGTCCGTTCGTCAACAATTTTTGGAAAACCCATAATATACTTTTCGGTTTTTCGCTTTGACATAAAATTTATAATTTCTAACATACCACCTTTTAAATCTGTTGACCAATGTAAGATATTGTCATTTTACCCAACAATAAATTTCACTGATATTTTACATAACTAGCAAGCCAAAGTCTTAATTATACGACAAAAAACGACAAAAGCCTTACAAATGTTCCTTTCACTAACAACGAGAAAAACAATGTGAATAAAATACAAACTTGAAATACTAAAATAGAAATTAATTTCAAATCATTTTTTCCAAAAAAGAAGTTTTTCAAAAAAAGTAGAGTAAGATTAAGCCAAAGGCGAGTAGAAACTAAGTCAAATAACAATTTAACTTAAAATGAATTGAATTCACTGTCAATGGATAGCTTAGAAACAAGACGGGCAAAAATTGCAGTGAATAATCAAGCGAAATCTAAAATGAACAGAATTAACCACATACAGAAGTAGGACTAAAGCCTCCTAAGCGTCATCTGAGCATCACTGAAAAAGAGTACATTTCAAACATTTTCTTTTTTGTAAAGGTAATAAATCAAAAACTGCTGAGAATCCCAGGAACGAATGTCATTACTGGATATATTAGCAGCATATTTTCATTAGTTTTTTTTCAGTAATCTTGGTTATTATGGTGATTTTCTTTCCATTTTGTTGCCTAATATTTTGAAAAACAAAAACAACGCTACTCAAATTGTTTTTGGTAGTACGCAAATGACACTCTGGTCTTTAGAAGGCTTAGGGGTCGTTAGTTCTACTTTTGCCTGGGGCAATTCCTGTTTGTTTTAGATTTTATTTGATTATTCATTCCGATTTATATTCTTTTCCTAGTTATGTTGTTCTTATGTTCGACTCATTTGCTCATTAAATAAAAAAAGTGTTTTCCAATTAAAAGTAAGGAGCAGCGTTAAAACAAAACGAACAGATATTATTCCGTAAATTATTCAGGAGTCGTTCTTTAAGAATTGGGACAAAAGGCCAAGCTTTAGCGTGACGAGGGGGTGTTCAGGAGGGAACAGTCCCCTTTATACAAGATACAGTTTGTATTTGTTTTAAGTTTTAAAATTGCTCTTCACTTTCAAGGGAAAAAAGTAGTTTTTTTTTTTATTTAGGTTCTGATCGTTTTTGAGTTAATGCCAGGAAATCTAACTCCCTATCCATGGAAAATATCCCTCCTCCCCACAAAAAATTTCTCCATGGGAAGTTCATCTCGCGTGAAATCCCCCTTCGAAGCTACCCCCGGACAATTATATCCTCACTGCAAATAACACCTCCCTCCCTAAAAAATTTCTTTTTGACGATTTCAACTGAAAAATCTTTGGAATACTTTCACTTGAAAAAAGATCTGTTTTTGTTTTATTTCGGGTTATTTGTCATGCCAGAAATCCTCCCCCCCCCCCAAGGAACAGTTTCTTCCACGGAAAAGTTCCCATGGAGAATTTCTCCTGGTGGTAATTCTCTCACGGAGGATTTTTGCCGTAGAATACCTCCACCCCTCCACAGCGTAATCTCCAATAGAATTCCAACCCTGCAAAAATGTCCCTAGGAAATTTCTCCCAGAACGTCTCCATGTGTAAAATTTGGTCAACAAAGAGTAAGTAAGGAAAATAAAGTGAATTTCGTGCATGAATTCTAGGATATTTCCCCCATGTAAAGTTTCTCCTGGAGAGCTCACCCTCCAGAAACTCTCCCCAACAATAAATTTCCCCTATAGACAATTCCCCTGAAAAAAATCCTCCCTCCCCTTAAAAATGTCTGTATACTTTTCAATAACGAATAGGTTACTATAGATAGATAAGTGTATTTCAAAAGCCTAAGGGCCATATACACACAAAAATATAAATAAATAACAAACAAGCAAGAAAATTAAACAACAGTACATATTACAAGCACGCACAGAAACAGAATACAGCGCGAAAATACCTAATCTAACGACAAAATAAGTTAATCATATAAACTTTTCTTCTTACTAAGGATTAACGGACTTTTCCCCTTTATTAATAATATTTTCACTCTTAACAACCTATTCTAAAAATATTGCCAAGGACCCCCACGCTTAATTGGTCGTCCCATAAATCTTCCGCTTTCCCGATTGAAAGAGAGAGAAAAAAAGAAGAGAAAAAGAAATTCTTGTGTTTTGTATCGTATATCGGGAAAGAGAGAACACTTCCAATCTTGATGGGAAAAAGTTGACTCTCAACTAGGATTCAACGGAGGATTTTTAGTGTAATTCTATTCCGGGAACGTGGCGAGAAGAAAGAATTTGCTTATGGATATGGAAGCAATGGGTGAATTTAATAACCTCCAGTCCTTTCCCCTGGGGCTGTGGGGATCATGTCATCCCCACAGGCACAGTTATTGGACCTTTCAACTATGCTAAACAAAATGGCTGTCTCAAAATATGATCGGACGACTTTGAGGAAAAAAAGGGTGTGAGAGAGGGCGTAATTGCCCTCCAATCCTTTTGATTACTTAAAAAGGGCACGGAAACTTTTAATATCCATTCAAATGAGCCCTCTCCTGGTCATCTAGGACTATTGGCTCAATATCATCACTTCTGGAACGAGTAAAAAGAAGAAAGAAAATAAAGACGCATCTATGGTCTTTCTTCTAGCAAAAATACAAAATTTTACATTTTTCCAGAAGGTAGTTTGAAACCTCTGTAGCAGAGCTCTGTAACGCGTTGATTTGATGGCGCAATTTTCAATTATACTCCTCGACTTTGGGGGGATGTTTCCCCCTATTTTCGTAGACCTGGCAAATTTTGTCAGGCTCGTAGCTTTTGAAGGGCAGCATTAAACTTAATGAATCTTATTTATTTAGAATCATCATAAAAATTTAATTCTTTTGATGTGTCTTTGGTTATCAAAATTATGTTCTTCAACATTTCGGTTACTAATGGGCCGATTAGTAACCGATATGTACTAATTCAATTCATAGTTATTTATGTTCATTTTCATGTTCAATCATTGTTTGACTCGGATTATTGTCTTTGGTTTAATACAGCTCTTTACTTTTCTTTTGAAAAAACTTCTTTTTTTTAAATAGATGTTTTTCAATTCATTAACATTATAATAGAGATGGTGTTTCACTAAAGCGTGTTTTGTTTTCAGTAGTGATGATGACACTATGGCCTTCGTGGGACTTAGGGGGTGTTAACCCTAATCCTACTTGCGGTTACATATGTTCGTTTTAAGTTCAATTTGAATATTAATTGTAAGTTCTGTCTGTTTCTGGTCTGTTTTTTTCTAATTATTGTTTAGTTTGAACGATTATATGACTTTTATTTCTGTTTGTCTTCGGTTTAAAATAACTCTTTACTTTTTTTCAAAAATTTCTTTTTGGAACAAGTTTTTTTTATTAAAAAATTAGTCTCGGTAAATCTTAAGCTGACTGTTAGCTCTTGGTTAAAGGCTTTCAGTTATCATCATTAAATTACTGCTTTTCATTAATGCTATTAACAGTAGGCCCTTACCAAAGATGACAGGGACTTCGGTTCCACCGACTACCAAGGAAATACTAGCAGTACTAACACTGACCACTCACTACAAAACTAAGCCACCTGACGCCAAAACAGCTACGCACACTCCTTCTCCATACCAGTCTATTCAAAGCCTCCCTCTTTAGACCCTCTCAAGAAGTGTCCCGTCAAAGCATTCGAATTCGTCCGTCAAAAAGTCGATAGGATAGTTGTTTTCTAATGTTGTAACATTGTAGTTGCAATTTCCATATTCTTTAAATCATTGACGTTATTCAGGTCTCAGGAAAAGCAATGGTTCCAAAGCTAGTGCAGGACGGGGACCAATATATCTTTTCAACTCTACATGAAGCGTTAAAGCCGACTTAGAACCGAACAGCCAGAAGTCTCCTGGGAACTCCAGTTCAATGGAGGCTTTGTTCAACCATAGGTCCATCTTGGTCACACAATAGTTTTCCACACTTGGCGATGTTTTTCTATCAATAAAAGTCAAAATCATACACAGACAATCTCAAGCCTATTACCTGCAACTCATTATATATTCATGCCAACAAATATTATGCTACTATGGGGAGGCAACCCATTATTACTAACTTATCTAGGACTAGGTGTTTCAACCCAAAAAGCCCACCAAAACAAATCAAACCCAGAAGAATAATCTATCCGCCAGAACCCTCTGCAAATGCTGTGTCGTTTGCTTACTTACTTAGACTTAGATGCTCCTACGCCTGGGGGCGGATAGGGCAGCAACGGTTGACCTCCAACATGACCGATCTTGTACCAAAGACCAAAGTTCGTTCAGAGTAGTTTGGAGACTCGTCGCCTCTTTCTCCAGGGAACGACCAAGTGTGCTGCGTTGTCTTCAACTCCTTCGAATGCTAGGTGGGGTCCAACACCATACATTGTGTAGGAATGCGTCCTTTGCTCATGCGGGTCATATGCCCCCAGTACTTCCATTTTCTCATTCAGATCTTCTCGGTCATCAGTCGTTGTTCGGTATCAGCCCTTAATTGGGCGTTCATTACTCTATCAGTCCAATGTACTCCAAGAATTCTACACAGGCAATTATTCTCGAAGCGAAGTAGTCTTTTATCAGAATTCTTTAAAAGGCTTCAAGACTCGCATCCATAAAAGTACAGAGACGACATTACTCCTAAACAATCGCAATTTCAACTTCTGAGAGTGTTTTCTACATATCTATCCAGATATTCTTCAGCTGAGAAAATGCTCCACCTGCATACGACATGCGTAGCATGACTTCTCTATCACAATTCCCATCTTGGGTCATTCTACTACCGAGGTACTTAGTTCTCTGACCTCTTCTATATCAGTAGCTTTGTATTGAATGCCAGTAAGGGTCGTCAAAACTCCGTTTGACAACTTTTCGTTTTATCAACATTAATCATCAGACCCATAGGAGCAGCTTTTGCTGCTTGTTCATTCAGATTACTTTGATGGTTCTCTTGGCAATGAGCTGCGAAAACTATATCGTCAGCGAAAGTGCAGTCGTGTATTTGACGTTTGGGGCTTAGTTGTATACTTGCTCTAAAGTGGCAAAAAGTGGCTTGCTCTAAAGCTTGAAGCACAAAATCTTCAAGTATTACGAATAATATTGGAGATAGTAAACATCCTTGACATACAACGGACTCGGCATGGCTTTAATCATATTCACAATTTAAAGAGGCATTAAAGAGGCAGCTAAGAGAGTTTTCCACGTTGCGTCTCGATGCACAGGAGTCAAATGCTTTCAAGAAGTCTATAAACCCTAAAATAATCTGCACTTACCACTCGTTTGATTCCTTCAGTAGAATACGGTAAGCTAACTATCAGATCGAAGCAAGAACGATTTGTGCGGAAACCATGTTGCTCATCCCTTAAAATTAAGTCCACTTGAGTCTGAATTCTACTAAGTGCAATCTTACATAGAACTTCACTTTCGACAGTCTGGAGTTTGATACCTCCCCAGTCATCACTTGATGTCTTTCGATCTTTCTTGAGGAGTTTCACGATAACACCTTTAGTCGAGTAAGGAGGGTCAGCCCTGTCGTCCCACAATTTATTAAGTAGCTTAAATAGTGGGCCAGCAAGAGCTCTTTTCCCATATTTCAACAGCTCAGGAGGGACTCCATCACACCAAGCTGCTTTCTCATTTTCTAGCGACTTCAGGGCTATTACAACTTCCTCAAAGAGGATGGGACCCAAATAGATATCCAAGTTAAATAGGGGTAATACCTCCCCAGTCATCACTGAACGTCACGGACCAACAGTGGCTCATGGAGTTTCGGCTGGTTCAGATCATCTGAGAAATATTCACTCAATCAGTTCTGGACATCTACCCGATTGGTAAGCAGCTGCCCACTTTTATCCTCTATTAAAGAGCAAGGGTTTGTTTGCGCACCGGAAAGTTTCTTAGAAAGCATATAAGCGGTTTTACTATCACCCCGACTGTATATACTTTCTGCCTCAGTTGCAATGTTCTCGACATATGTCCTCTTTCCATTCCTGGCAGATGTTTTCACTTGCTTATGGGCATATTTTTACTCTTTATTTTAACTATCTCCGTATTACCTATAGCTAGGCTGACTAGATGAATGACTAGGTGAGTATTTATCAACATGAGCTTTCAGATTTGTTCTTTCCTGAATCATCTGCCAAGTTTCTTCACTGATCCACTCTTCCTCCTTTCATTTTTTATATTCAAGAACTTCCACTGCTGCATCTTTTAGGCACTCCGATAGTGATTTCCAAAGACCATCTGAACTTGCTGCATCGGAGTCATCAAGGCTCCAGGCTACGAACCTATTTTCTAGCGTAAGATTATATTTTGACGAATAATCTTATCCCTGAACTTGGGGTGCCATCCTCAAGGTCAGCCTACAGCGCTGTTACCAGTCACAGTTCTGGCTATGGAAACTCGTGAAGGGTCTGCCCTAATGCCACTATGACGCCACGCAAGCAGGGATTTCTCTGTCGAGGAAATCCTACAATTAATATGATTTTTTTCGTATTTTGGAATAATGTTAGAATAGCATGATTGTTTTGCGATCCAAACGAATTTAGTTACCTTTTCTAAATCCTCCCCCTTCTTTCCTTGAAATTAATTCCTAATTCCTTAATTAAAGTTCCTTTTGTACTTACATATTGGCATTGATCGGTTTTTTATGTACTTCCTGTACAACTTGTTTGCTGGCAATTCCCTCTGTGCGGGCTGGTTTTAAAGTTGCCCTTTTGAATGTGGTAGTTTCTGGATAAACAGTTGTTTGCTCTGGAGTATTCAGCTCAGTTGTTGGTATCATTTCACTGACTTCGATATCCAGGGGCCGCATAAAAGTTTGTAGGTCAAATGTTTTTCCAGAAGCGATAGAAGAGCAGCAGACGCTCCCTGTAGCACACCTATACTTTTTCCCTGCAAATTAGAAAGTTGTTGGATTAGAAGTTGGGATAATAGGTGAAAAAGGAAGTTTAAAGAAAGCAATTTTTTTAGTCTATAGCCATAGTCCGTTCGACTGTAATGGGTACAGAATATCTAAAGACGCACTTCAAATCGTTAGTACATAAGTTTTGATATTTAGTATGAAGGTGGGGATCATTTCCAGGGTCTAATTTCTTTTTTGATTTGAAAAGAACGCCAAAAGTAAATAATTCTACTTGAGAAGACAGGCTAGTTTTTTATGTCTCTCGTAAAACAGTAACTGACTTTCTGTTTCAAAGTTGTGCTTTGGACTTAAAGCCAAATTAAGGGAGCACGAGCAGATTTTTTTCATTTTGATTATAACCAAGTTTTTCTCAACCCCAAACATCCCCAGTGACCAAATTATTTCTCTTTTATTTCCTCTCATGGTCAATTCTGCTTTATTCCCAAATATAATATTAACGTACGGATGTGCCACCTAAGGAATGGTCACTAAACCTTTTTCTCTTTCTAAAGGAAATAAAAAGACATATTAAAAGAAAAATCATTGACACTTTGACTAGTGGTCATCTGTTTCTATTTGTCGTGTTTTCCTTTTTAGTTAAATTCATGTTCAAGTTATGTTCCGTTATACACACCCAGATGACAGTTCAAAAGGGAATTAAATCTCCTAGGTCTCTAATAAGCATGAACAAAAAGCCTCATGGGAGGATAAATAAGAAAGTTTTTGTGACCCTCCCAAATTTGAAAAAAAAAGTTGTATATCATAAAATCTTCTGAAAACGGCCTTTTTAATATTTGATAGAATAATTTGAAATCGAATTTTACCGCTCTCAGAATTTTTAAGGGATGTCTAACGCCAACACGAAGCACATGTTGAACTGATCAATTCGATCAGTTCTGATCAAATTCGTTCAAATCTGATCAGAACTGATCAGAATTTCATTCAGAACTGATCAAATTGATGGCTTGATTTTGTAGTTTCTTTTCTTTTTATCTAAACTGTGTATATAAATCAAGAATCATATGTGGTTATTAAAGCAAACAGATTAAATTTAACATTCCAAAATAACTCAACTACGGTCTTCGATCCTTCAAATAGGATTGGAATCTATGATAAAAAAAAAAAACATTATTACTTATCTGTTATACTGCCAACACTCAAGTGAAGTTAGGTTAATCCTAATGAAAAATACCAAAACAGGACGAAAATGTAATACTTTAGAAACAAATTCAGTGTATATATTTACACACTAGGTGGGTAGGGGTAACCTAATCTAAACCCTACCCTTCCCCACCCTCTAATGTACAAATATATAGCCCAAGTCATATAATTCCAATGTATTCTGTCACCTGCCACTTGTTTTCACTGAGCATAAGCTAATTGTTTCTTAATGCAGACAGATAAAACCGACTTGTTCTCGAGTTTTACACAGCGTAAACTTGAGTGTTGGCGGTATAATACATAAGTGCCAAAGTATTTTTGGAAAACTTATATTGAAAAAGATCAGCCTCAATATAATTGAGGTATAATTCGTATAATTTTCCATCGAAGAACAAGCTACGACTTTTTCCAGAAAAAAAAGACAACAAATTTGTTTCATTATTGGATTTAAATCCATTGGAAGATGAGTACTTCAAAGTCACTAATTTTTCAATAAAAGCAAAAGGAGATATTAATCGAAATTCTAAGTGACACGATTTTAAAACCCCAGTTTAAAACAATAGTCTTAATTTTTATACGCATTAACAACGCATTTTGGCTAATTTCTATTAGCCCAAATTTAGCCCATTCTATAAGTACTCGAGCATTTTCTGTCGTTTGCCGGTGCACGTAGTGGAATAAACTTTCCTTTTGTGCGTTTCCATAAGAAAAGAATGCCGAAATAAGATAAATACTGCCTCAAATTTAAGATTGAACTTAGTTTCATCGGAGTTTCAAAAAACAAAAAAGGGGGGGGGGTCACGAAGCAAGAATAAGGATGACACTGAAAACAGATAAATGTCAAATAAAACATCAGTAATAATTTATTTTATTTCTGTATTGTTTAGTTTTCTTTGTGGTTGCATATAATTTTAGAAGATTTGAATGTAAATACACTTTCTTCGTTTAAAATACAAGTATGAGCCTTTAACACCCATTTATATCCATGATAAAGAATATAAAAACAATGGAAGGAGAGAGGATAAAACTGAATACCAGACTTGAAAATGGGCAGAGTCAAACAGTTGGTGGCAGCGAACTGTACGTAAGGAGCTATGCGGCTCAATAGTAACTAAAACCTAAGGAACAGAGCCTTCGCAACATTGGACATATAAAAAGAATCAAATTTTTATGCTTATTCAGAATATATAAAATTCATCAAGTTTAATGATACCCATCACGAGCCTGAGAAAATCTGCCCAATTTTTGAAAAAGGAAGGGAACGCCCCCCAAAAAATAAGTTATCTTAATAAAAAACAAACCGTCAGATTTAGCATATCATATAACCTTACTGTAGAGGTCTCAAGCTCCTATATACAAAAACGTTGAATTTTTGCCAGAAGCAAGATTACAGATACGTGTTTATTTATTTTTTTTCTTAGGGATGATCGTATCGAATCATTTATCCTAGAATATCGGGAGGGGGTTCATTTGGTCAGAAATCAAAAGCTCTAGTGCCCTTTTTAGGTGACCAAAAATATTTGAGGGTAGCCCCCCTCCCACGCCTACTTTCCCCAAAGTCTTTCATTCAAAATTTTGAGATAGCCATTTTGCTGAGCGTAGTCAAAAGATTTAATCACTACATCGTTGAGGATGACTTGACCACCTTAGACCCTGGGGCAAGGGGTAAAAGCTATTTACTTTGCTTATTTTTACACATAGTATTGGCTAGTGGGAAGTTTACAGATACTTTTCAGGGTGGGGCTGTTATTTTTTGGAGGGGGAGTTGGGTTACGTGAGAAGATCTTTCTGCGGAGGAATGTTTGGTAGGAGACGAATTTTCCATGAAATGGGAGCTTGATTTCCCGGCATTGTTTAAAAAACTATAATAAATTAAATCAAAACAAAAAAAAACAAGTTTTTCTACTGAAAGTAAGGAACATTAAAACTTCAAACGAACAGAAAATATTTCGAATATGAGTGGTGTTGCTCCCTCGATGCCTCAGTCTTTACGCTAAAGTTTTATTAGAACTTTAAAAAAAAAATTATTATTCTTATTAAACGGCCCTTGTGTTTCATGAGTCATTCTTAAATATTTGGAACAAAATGTCAAACTTCAGCATAAAAAGCAAGGTATTGAGGAGGGAGCGACCCCCTCTCTCATATTCGTAATAATTTCTGTTAATTTTCATTTTTAATGTTGCTCCTTACTTTCAGTTAATAAATCTTTATTTTCTAATTTAGTACCGGAAAAAGATTGGGAACGGCTGATCTAAAATGACAATTTATTGTAATGCTTCCCAAAATTAGGCAGTAAATGCAGGTTTAGTCTCGAGAATTAAAAAATTGCAATGATCTTATGAGGGTCATTGCTAAAAATACTTTATCTTTTATTTTGAATTAAAAGCAATTTACCTTCTACGAGAGGTTTATTTTTTTCTTGTTTTTATTTGTCTATATTAATGAACGGTTTTTTCAAGTTTTTTCAATAGTTTTTTATGATTTTCCGCAGCCCAGATCGTGGATGATGAAGTTTTTTTTTAACCTCCAGGAATCCAGGTTTCTAACGATTCAAGAATATTAAAGTTAAGTTGAAAATAACTTTATTGGGGTTTTAAACCAAAATTCAAATCTTGGTTTTATGCACCGGATGAGGTGCGAGGATTTTTTTAAAACCTTCAAGAATCTAGAGTTTCTAACGATTGGAGAATATTAAAGTTAAGTTTGAAGATAGCTTTAGTGGGGCTGTAAATGGGGATTCAAATCTTGGTTTTATGCACCCGATGAGGTGCGACGATTTTTTTTAAACCTTCAGGAATCCAGAGTTTTTAGCGATTGGAGAATATTAAAGTTAAGTTTGTAGATTGCTTTAGTGGGTTTCTAAATGGGAATTCAAATTTTGGTTTTATGAACCTGATGAGGTGCGAGGTTTTTTTTTTTTTTAACCTCCAGGAATCCAGAGTTTTTAGCGATTGGAGAATATCAAAGTTAAGTTTATGGATTGCTATAGTGGGTTTCTAAATGTGAATTCAAATCTTGGTTTTATGAACCTGATGAGGTGCGAGGTTTTTTTTAACCTCCAGGAATCCAGAGTTTTTAGCGATTGGAGAATATTAAAGTTAAATTTATAAATTCCTTTAGTGGGTTTCTGAATGGGAATTCAAATTTTGGTTTTATGAACTTGATGAGGTGCGAAGTTTTTTTTTTAACCTCCAGGAATCCAGAGTTTCTAACGATTGGAAAATATTCAAGTTAAGTTAGAGAATAGCTTTAGTGGGTCTCTAAGTTTGGATTCAAATCTTAGTTTTATGCACCCAATGAGATGTAAGGATTTTTTTTTTTAAACCTTCAGGAATCCAGAGTTTCTAACGATTGGAGAAATACAAATTAAGTTTGAAGATATCTTTAATGGGGTTCTAAATGGGGATTCAAATCTCCGTTTTATGCACCCGATGAGGTGCGAGGTTTTCTTTTAAACCTCCAGGAATCCAGAGTTTCAAACGATTGGAAAATATTAACGTTAACTTTGAAGATACCTTTAATGGGGTTCTAAATGGGATTTCAAATCTTGGTTTTATGCACCCAATGAGGTACGAGGATCTTTTTTAAACCACCAGGGATCCAGAGTTTCTAACGATTGGAAAATATTATAGTTAATTTTGAAGATAGCTTTAGTGGGGTTCTAAATGGGAATTCAAATCTTAGTTTTATGCGTCTAATGAGGTGCGAGGACTTTTTTACCCTCCAGGAATCCAGAGTTTCTAGCGATTGGAAAATATTAAAGTTAAGTTTGAAGACAGCTTTAGTAGGGTCCTAAATGGGGATTCAAATCTTGGTTTTATGCACCCGATGAGGTGCGAGGGTCATTACATGTTTTTTATGATATATATGATGTATATGCTTCAAATATTAACAAAGGGTTAAACATTTTTACTTGAAGTACCAAGGCTCATTCTCAAGTGTTTTCTTCACTCTTCAAATTCTGAGCCTTTCATAATTTTGAATAACTGATCTTTCTGAAACTTGGCTAACTCAACATATTTCTGAAATGCTAAATATATTTAGATCGCTACGGTGGCCTGTTGTTCGTTCTGGCATAGCTGTTAAAGAGTGTGGTGTTTCATAAACATGCTAACTTTGACAATAGGTTTAGGCATTTGCGTTCTATTAAACGTTTATTTCATCTTAAACCTGACATACCAGTGAAACTCTAAGGAAGTTGAAAAGAAAAATAAGAAAAAATATGTTTATATGCTGTTTACGGTATAAATTTTTGCCAGACAAATTTCAAAAAAATACCTGATCCGCTGAAAGGGTCATTTCTCACCTATATCATTGCATCTCATAACTGGTGTGCATTCAAGATCGCCAGGGCACTTAGTTGTAAAAGATGAATCAGTAATGGTTACTGAAGTTGTAATCAAAATCCACAAAATAAACTTGAGTATCCATATCAGCATCTGAAAAATAAGGTTATTACCACCTCAGTAGATTTAAGTCACCAGGTGAAGAACTGGATATTTTTGATGACCCTAATAGAACAGAAGCCTAATAGAACACTACTGTCAGGGGTAATTTTCCAATAGATTTCAAATTGATTTAGTAAGATTAATGATACACTCATCTTCAACAGTTTATCAAAGGTAAACTCTAAACGGTACAGTGCCCGTTCGGACAATACTCATATCTTGAGTACCAAAAAGTCCAAAACAATGATACCGTGACTTTTTGCCAACATTGTATCAGTTATACCATTTTTAAATAGTTTTGAATCTTGATCCAGGGACCCTACTGTCGATTCATATAGGGTCCTATAGGATTTATCAAAGGATACATTTTAGAGAGAAATTTCATTTACTTTACATACAAGAGAGGAAAGTCTAAACATCTCAAATTCGTGTGCAGAACTTGTCCATGATCCTATGGCCCTGGTACTTTTTATAAAAGTCAAATCAAGTTTTGAAGAAATTTTACTATCGATAAATGAACAGTCGGTGTAGATGCTTGAACCAGTGGCAATATTTTGTCGATTGGTGATTGTGTGAGGAACGAGCAGTTTGATATTATTTCCTGAGGCTCTTCATTTTCCAATTGCCAAAGCAACAGAACTCATAACCTGTTGTTTTCTTAGATGAGTATTGCCGAGGTGAGATTAAGATTTGTATTGGATGATGCATCAAGTGTTTTTATCAAGATGAAATTGGACGGGGCGAGCTGTAACTGAATGTCGATTTTAACATTGGGAGGCATCCATTGAGGTATATTAAATATTTCACGATTTAGTTTACCAATTCAGTGATACTCCTTGCTCATCACTGAAGTGAGTTCACCGACAGCATCAACATTCAGTCTATAACCATAGCCCATCGCCAGATCTCTCAATTTCTTATAGGAGTTTGAAGTCATCAACGGAAATTGTATGTAGGTTAAATAGTTTGATAGATTGTTGCTGGTGCTCACTAATGGAATGGTTTTACGGTAATATGTTGTTTCCGGAAAATGCTAAGACTCTCCTTAGAAGTTTTTAGCTGGGTACAAGGGACTAGCAACTCCAAATAGTCGTGTAAATGATGCGAGTACTGACCGCTTAAAGTAATGGAAGTATTGGCCACTTAAAGTAATAGGATAGGGCTGGGCTTAAAAGAAGAGAAGGGATACCTCTGTTGTCAAAATATTGTATCTGTAATAACATGGGAACATTTCAATGGACTGACTTGAAACCTTGAGTCATCAAAGTAGCATACCTGCAATTCTTATGAATGGGGGATGAAAGGGAGAGCTAAGCAATTTTATCTCTTATCCGCCAAAGCTTATTTGCACTGGAACCAATGGAACTTATGAACCAATAAGAACCAATGTAACTGGAACCAATAGTCCCAATAGAACTTATAGTTCATGCCCGGTTCATTATCTAAATCAATAAAAATACATTATGTAAGTTATCAAAATCGTGTATATGCAATTTCTTGGGATATCGAGTAGAAATTTTCAGGGAGTGTTGACGGCTAGGAGGCAACTAGATGTTGAGCTAGGACTTGGGAGGAGTCAGTATAACAACTTTGAGGATTAGAATTGAAATTTATAGCTTGGGCAGCTGGGGGGAGAATCAGCTAAGAGTGTTGCGTCTCTGACCAGCCTTATATTTTTACTTTAGTCCCCAGTGGGAATTAGGACTTATTCACGTTTTAGTACCGAGGTGAAACACTTCAGCAAATAATCTTTACAAAATATTCCTAGCATTAACCAAATATAAAAGCATTTCAATTAAAAAAAAGAAACAAAAACTAATCTTTTGCATTTTTTTTCTTTTTTTTTTGGTTTCCTACCAATATCTTTTGAAATAGGCTATCCAAGTAGGCTATACTAATTTTTCTCCAGACTTGCGGTTTTTTTCTTTATTTTCCACCAACTGACACAATTTTGCTAATTATTAGCTAACTTTTTTTTTATCAGGTTACGTCCCATCGAAACTCATGGGACGTTTTCGGGCCGCTCTTTTCAGAATTTCATAGACCAGTGCTCGATAAATTTCTCTGTCAGGCACAGTTCTGGATAGTTGGACAATATTCTGCCAATCAAAGCTATCAATCCGCCTCTTTCGAGGTCATCCCCGTGATCGATACCCTTCAGCTATCCCTTCGAGTGAGATCTTGCATAAGCGAACATGGCTCGTTCCAGCTTTGTTAAAGATTGTATCTGGTGATTTTAATCTTCTTCTAAATCTTTCATTTATGACACTGCTTGTGTATCTAACCTTCACTAATTTGAATAAGCATCTCATTTCGAAGGGGAGAAGGAAGTGCTCATTTTTGGCTTTTACTATCCTGATTCTTACCTATAAGCTACAGAGCAACGAATCTGGTCAGCCAATTAAAATGGCAGATTTTCATTTGTTCATATGGTGGCTGGATTTTCTTAGATTAAACATTTTTCTGAAAATAGAGCTGGTAAAGGGCAGGTAGCATTTAATGCACGTAGTATGGCAATTATCAGCCTTCAAGAGACTGATAATTATCAGCCTGATAATTAACATGATAATTAACATGATAATTATCAAGAGACAATTATCAGCCTTCCTGCCGACAGTCCGAAGTTTTGTTAGTTAATGCAAAAAAATTGCTAGCAAACGTCGTTAGCTAACAATTGAAGGACTAAGAAAACCTTTGGTTTCTTTATGAATTGAAGATTCCCCTTGCATAATTATTTATCCTAAGCATTATGTCCCATCACAGCTGAACTTTCTTTCTCAATCCGGGCCTCTTGTTTTTTCCATCAAATTCTGTCAAATTTCATCGAATCTTTAATCTAGTAAAATTGACTTTAACTAAATTTAACCAAATAATCTAGCATAGGGACGTAAATAACAAAACCAATGAGAGAGGCGCAACAAGGCATATGTCAATTACTAGCATTGCAGTGGTGTCAATGGGGGGGGGGGTGCTGTCCTCTAAAGCGTTCGTTACACCAAAGATAACTTCCAAAGTGGCCGAATTGCTCAAATAATAATTCCTTTGAGCTGATTTATAGCGTTTTCCTAGCAGATACACTACAACACTTTTAGGTACTACCCTTTCCTGAACTTCAAAAAGAAAATTTTGCTCCATTCGATCAAAAAAATAACATTTACAGTTTCTGATGATGTAAGCATAATAAAAACTGGATATCTCTATCTCCGGCACAAAAAAACGAGAAGTTAAAGGGTTTTCTAAGTTTTCTGAGAAAGTAAGCTTTTAGTTCTCTATTATTTATTCACATTTCTTACCCAAGTCCTACAAATTATGGCAAGAGGGCCAATCAATTCTAAATAGCTTTGTCAAACAAACTGAAAAATTTTATAAAGGGCGTGGCAGGGTGATTCTTTAATGTATCGAATCACCTGAAAGGTTGTTTTTCAAAGGTCTTCAACCATTTCTTGAAAGCTAAGAAGGCACAATCCTTTGGTCTATCCCGAATGGTACACCTACATTAATGGCCAAATACATTTGTTCTCGTAGCAACAGTTTTACAATAGGATGCGAATATCAAGGGGGTCTACTCTGAGGACTGTGCCAGAGGTATCCTTTCCTATTTTATGAATTTTTGAAAGTAATCCTGACTGAAGATTTTTCCTGAGAAAATAAAACAATAATAAAGTACGTATACCCAATCAATTTCTCATCCAACACGACCCAAATATAACCCTCCATAAAATACTTTTCACCCCCGTCCCTTCCTAATAGGGCCAGACACCAGATATAGTCCTGATCTATGTATAAAACTACACAAGGAAGCACTGTAATACAAACAAAATTTATTATCAATATGCAGGAAATTTTATCATATTTCATAGTAATCATATTTAATCATATTTCCGAGTTCCTTCCATTTTAATATATTTTTTCAAAATTATGTATATAGCCTAGGGCAATACCTGGCTCCGTTAGAGGGGGGGGGGGGAATTCCACAGTAAGGGAGATTAGGTTTAGAAATAGTGTAGAATAGAAAATCAAATGGCTCCCCTTTTTTTTATTACAGTTTTTCGTTCTCAGGAGGAATTGTCATGTAGGATTATCGCTTTGAAAATATTTGATGGACTTATTTTTTAATATGGGGGAAAAAAATACCCATTTTTCCAGAGGAAGTGGTTTTCTGCAATTTTTCCCCATCTATGAGATTTTTTTACTTCCCCCACCCTACTTAGTGATTAACTTTAAATGGTATCTTTATGAAGTCATGTCTACCAAAATTTGTAGGTTTGCTTCTTTCATTACTTAGCTAGGTAGAACGTGAACACACCCCTTGATACGTGTTTTGATGCAATTTCCAAATATACTAAATGCTTCCATCGTAAATTTTATTTTGAGCCCTTAAAGTGACACGGCATTTCTCATCAGAAGATGGTTGCTTAAAAATTCTATCAACTGCTTTGATCCAATCACAAATACTTACCCATATAAATAATAAAATTGCATTGCTTAGCCTAACCCCTCCCCCTCCGACCCCTCCTCACCTGATGGATAATTATAGATAAAATATTTATACTATTTCTTGGAAAAGGGTGAGTCTTTCCTTCCTGCCGGTGGATTATCGTTCGCCTTAAAATAATTATTAAGAAAAGACCCGCAGTATTGAAAAATATAGCGTAAAAATAGAGAGGACTATATAATTATTCATCTGGGGGGGGGGGTAGTAAAGTGGAGCACCACACTCTTAGAAATGAGATAAGTAGGCAAGTGTTTATGATTATTTTTAGGTATTTTCCAGAATTTCTGGTAACCGTTTTCTAACAAGGATCAAGATGCAACTTTAAGGATCTTTTTAAGGGCGAAAAATAAAGTTTGCAAAGGAAGCAATTAATATTTTTGGCAAGGGCATAAAAAGACACACCCAGTGGTATGTTCACCGCCTATCTTGCTAAGTAACAGAAAAAAAAACTCCTAATTTAACCCAAGATTTTGAACAAAGTCAAGAAATTTCATTTATTTACCTTCCGTTACAAATATTTATATTTATCCTTAATTGTGCTACACATAAGATATTCTCACTTCTTAGTCAACGCTAACGATGAAACGAGTTCAAATACTGAAATGAAAATAAGCACTTTTATTGTTATACAGCTTACGCGTCACGGATGCTATCAGATAATATCAATTATTCAGTTCTAGTTACAGCAATCCATGACAAAGGCTAAACTAGACTAATTTCATTGTTTTGCGTTCATTAATATATTGGTACATAAAAAAAGGGAACAATCTTCGGAAAATCACATACATCATGAGGTTTTTAGGAAGGGGAAAAGGTCTGCAACACATACAAGCCTCAATATAGGTGTCCCATAATAGCTTATAAGCTGAGCGTTCAGTTAGACTCAAAAACAAAGGGTGCTGAAAGGGTTCATTTTATTTGTGAGTGTTACCCTTTCAATACCCCTTTTCAATATGAGGATTTATCCCCTCCGATATCCGGCCCCTATTCACTGAAAGATAAACTTATCACCAGCTGCTCAGATAAACAGTTATCAAACCATTCATCATGGGTAAATTATAGAAGTTAAAACTAGCGCCAGTATCGATAATCACCGCCATCTAGCGTGTGGCAATTTTTACCTTTTTTGGCCGACCCTAAACGGTGCATACATATTTCAGGTACTTCAGAATATAGGAGCAGACAAGAAAAGCCGTTTAACGTCATCAGCGTACCAACCAGCCAGAAGTAAACTAGCCTCTATAACCTGGCTACATTTTTCCTAGCTAACCTAGATAGGCCTACTTTGCACTGACTGGGTTTGGACTTAAAGTTAGTCTTAAAAACAAAGAAATAATAATTACTTACCGATTATAGAAAATATGTACTTTAATCCTATAACATCAAACCACTAGCCACGTGGTTCGCTCTAGAGTAAAGAATTAATAACGGTCCATAATAATAAAAAGTTTAAATATTAGGTAAAAAGACTATATTATGACATAAAATTGTTAATTGTAGCTGATTCAGGAATGATAACTAATTCAACAGGTCTTAATAGTAAAATGTTATTTTGAAAACAAATTTACAGGGATTTTGTAAAAGAGCCTGAAACCCCTCGAAGATGGTGTCATATCAAAACAAAAAGTACACCATTTGAACCACCGTTGCCAAAAACCTCGCACGGGATACTTGCAATCCCACATCGTTAACAACAAGAAAATCAATTTTTTGTCAGTTGCCATCAGTGACAGTTTTGTCACTGCCTTCATTGACAGTTGACAGTTTGCCATCATTTACAGTTTTGTCAATTGTCATCAGTGCTTTGGGTAGCACTGATGAGCAGGATTGCCACAACGGTCAGCTCCTAAAGAGCAACAATTGCCCAAATTTGGGTGCTACACAGCGATTATCGGTGCTATAGTCAAAGAATTGACTAAAATAGCTCTAAAATAGCATTATTGTGTTATTTTAGCAACCCTAAGCACGTGCTAAACATAATGAAATAGTGCTCAAGTAGCACTTCCGTACTGCCATCTTGAATCCAGCTGATGAGCCCTTTTATTTTCTACTTCCTTCTTTTGTTTTTACTGCTAACAGGGCATGGGAACATCTTAAAGAGCTGTTTAAGCGATCATTTAAAATCTAGTTTTTATAGCTAATCACTGTTTATAAATTCAACTTGATAACTGCATCACAGATGGTAATGCGAAACCCCAAGTCGGCACTTTCTGGTATGGAAAGACTTGGAAAAATGAAAAGAGTACTGTCATAATTTGTATGGTTGAAAACCTTTAGCCTGAGGTTTACAATCCCCCCCCTTCTTTATGTTCCCTCTCCCAGACTCCCCTGATATTTTTCATGAATTGACTTTTGACTAATAGAACTAGCAGGCTACTTCACCCTTATAGAGCTGCTTTAGGTCTCGTTTAAAAGCTAATCCTCATATCTATCCTCATAAAAAAATCCTATGGCAGAAATTAAAAAAGAAATCTATTCACCTGAAAGTAGAGAGCGGTATAACACTTAAAATGAACAAAATTTATTCAGTATACGAGGTAGGTCATCACCTCCTCGACACCTCAGTCGTTACGCTAAGCCTTTTTAGTGCTTTCAAAAAGCTTGTTATTCCATTTCAACGGTCCTTGGGTTTCAGCAGTCCTTGTTATTTAGGACAAAATTTGGCTGTATAGTCAAGATTTTCGATGAATAGTAATCCTGTTGAATATGTTCTTAACAGTATTTTTACTATAGAATTTCAGGTGGATGGAGAGTGTTCATATGGATTGGAATTCTGCGTGACTTTCGATCTTCCTCGCGGCCAAGGCCATCGCAAACAATAGGGTTCTCTGATGCGTAAATACATTGGATACAGATGTTTAAATAGCCTACACTGAAACATTGTATATAAATAGGAACAGGGAAATATTATCATTTAAAATAGCTGAAAACAAAGCTCCATGTAGGATTTGTCAACCTACCCCCACCACCCACAGAAATTTCCTGGTGATGGGCAAATTTTGCCCTAATCTATCTCTTTGTCGGTAGACCTGTAAATGTAATAGTTTCTGCTATATAGGAAACAATTTCAAAATAGAGGGAGCACTATTACCCCTCCTATTATCAATAATAAAGGTAGAGACGAGAAATATTGCCAAGAATCAAGAGTGACTAGATATCAATTTCTACCTCCCTCCCCCCCCTCTTCCCTAGAACTCATTCTAAATTTATCTGTAGGGTAAATGAAAGTTAGGATGCTTTGGCATTAAAATTCACTCTTTGAGGCATCCCCCCACCACCCACAATATGATACATAACCCCTACTTCATAATAGTCGGTACGCACACACATTATTGCACATAATTTTTTTAAATATGAAAGAAATTAGTTTAGTTAAGTGAAGTTTTAAAATAAATGCCACGAAACTTTTTTCTGTAATAAGAAGGGAGGCAACGCCCATCAGCACCCTTATTCGGGTTTAGTCTAAGCAATGGAAAATGATATATTAATAAATACCGCCCCCTGCTATATTTACCTGAAACCTCGTGGAGGTTTAGACAATTTGGGCATTGAAAGGTGCTCTTTTAGGCATCTGGCATCCTGCCCACCAACAAAATGACCCACCGCCTCTCCTCTTATGATAGCTGATTTACTTTTCCAGGGGAAATGTCCGGGGGAATTTTCTGGGAGAATTTCCCGTGGGGGAGCGAGTTTTCCAGGGGATTTTCCAGGGTAAAATATACCGGACCCCACCTACACATTGGAAATGAATCGGCGCTCGAAACAAAATACGCCTTTCAAAAACAAAGTTCTATCCAAGATTCGAACCAATGTTACCATAGCCACAAATAAGAGCTGTTATCACTAGGCAAAAGCGGCTTGGCCATAGGAGTTTTTTTTTAATAGAAATTGCTTTTTTGTTCAAGCGGTTATTACATTTCTACATAATTTAAGAGAGTAAGATAACCTACCCCTGGGAATTTTATCACCGTTCAATGCTACTTTTTAATGCTCTTTTCACCTAAAAATATCCAAAGATTAAATAATTAGGATTAAATTAATTAAATATTAATTTAATAATTATTTGTTTAAAAAATTAGTTGCTTTGAGTAGAGCCTTTGAAAATCTCTCTAAAATGTTGCCTGCGTGTTATGTCTATTGGTGAAGTGGGGGAAGCTCAATTGGATATAGCTCTATAAAAAAAAATTCTGAAAATACCGAGGGCGTAATTGATTGACTTGCAGATTGATTGATTGAGATTGACTTGCAAAAACACAAATCAATGGATTTAAAGAATAGTTTCTATCAAAACGGAGTCTGAAAATGTCTTAGAATGAATAATATGTATCATAGGGATGTCATAGCCAGGCCATAGGGTGCCACGGTGGCGTGAATTGACATGGGGTATCGCGAGGGGGGTGACTTGCGAAAACACAAACCACTGGATTTAAAGCATAATTTTTATTATAATAATATCTGAAAATGCCTTAAGAACGATAATATGTATCATAGACATTTCACGGACCAGCCCCATATCGTCAAGGTAGGGTGAATATGCATATTTTTGGCTCAATAAAACCTGTCATTTTCATTAAATCCTCTGGGAAATATCCCTTAACATGACTTGAGTTTACCTCTAATAATAACCCCCATTCCCCTGAAATTGGTTGCTAGGGTTCCCGCCTTTCTTGAAATCATACTTTTTTTGCTTATATTTATCCTTTATCAGCTTTTCAGTTTTTTTTTGTTCGTTGAGTTTTGACTGTTTTTTTTCTGTGATTTCATGATTTTATAATGTTTTTGATGCTTGGCAATCAGGAACGCATAGTCTTGGCACAAAGAAACGAAGTATTATCATTAAAACCTCTCAGAAATTTCTCTTAATATTGCTTGTATTAAACCCTAATAGCAACCCTCCCCCTCCCCTACAATTAGTTGCTAAGTTTCCCTCCTTTCTTTAATTCACGGTTTTTGCTTACATTTGATCCTTTATCAGCTTTTTTCACGTTTTGTTTTTTCGTTTGTTGAGTTGAAAGTGCTTTTTTCTGTTATTTCTTTATTTTATAATGTTTGTGATTCCTGGTAATAAGGGATGCATAGGCTTGGGTCAAAAAACGAGGCATTTTCATTAAAAACTCTTATACAAATCTCTTAATATGGCTTAAAGCGCACACAAACCGTAAAATTATAAAGGTTCCTTGAGAAAAAAGAAAAAATCGTGAAGAATTACTGCTCCTATGAGCAGTAATTTCTTTTGAAACTATAGAATAGTGCAAGTTCTAGAAAAGAAAGCTGTTAGAACAATCGGTAGGTGTGTCTAGGATGTACATAACACCTGTGCTTGTTTTAGGTCCCTGAAGCTCCTTAATGTAGGTCAGATAAAGATTATCATTCCACAGCATTTGTGATTCAGTGTATGAATGGTTTAGCCCCTGATGTTTTTACGAGTTTTTACCATATTAATAGTGACCTACATAATTATAGAACTAGGCAAAGTGATAATATAGTTGTTGATTTGTGTTGTCATACCAGATCTTCATTTTCAATGAAACACATCGGTCCATCTGTATGGAATTAGCTACCATTGAGCATTAGGGTGGTGGAGCACGTACCTCAATTTAAAAGGAATTTAAAATATTATTTTCAGGAGAAATTTTCTGAATTTTTATATGGCTAGTGGGCTGGGTAGGGAAGGAAGAGGAGCTGGAGAGGTAAGGGGGTTGGGGTTGGGACTAAAGTGGATTTGGGAGGGCAAGATGGGGGAGGGGATTTGACTGTTGAAGAGTAATGGAGACTGGGTTTGTTATTATGATTCTTTTTTATATTTTTATTTATCGATTGTTATTTTTAATTCAGTTATTATGTATATATTTTTTTCATATATATACGTTATGGCTTTTTTATTGGTTTAATCATAATAGTTTTAAGGTTATTTATAGTATCTTTAAGTAAATAGTCGAGTTAATAGGTAAGTAGTTACGTGGACCTTTGTGCGACCGCAAACCCTCATAGGTTTTCTCCAGCGCGAAAAAGTGTTGTTTAATTTATTTATTTATTTGTGAATTTGCGAAACGTGCTATTTATATATTGCTATTGTGATTGTGAAGCGTGCTATTATCATTAAAACCTCTTGGAAATATCTTTTAATGTGGCTTAAATTATCTGTAATAACAAATCCCCCCTCTCCCCGCTGGAATTGGTTGCTAGTGTTCATGCCTTTCTTTAATTCATGCTTTTTTCTTATATTATATCTTTTATCAGCTTTTTCACATTTTCTTTTTCTGTTTGTTGATTTTTAACTGCTTTTTTCTGTTATTTCATGATTTTACAATGCTTGTGATGCTTGGCAATCAGGAATGCAGTCTTGGTTCAAAGAAACGAGGCATTTTTATTAAAACTTCTCAAACATTTATCTTAATATAACTCAAATTACCTTTAATGCCAATAACAACAACCCTCCCCCTTCCCCCTGGAATTGGTTGTTAGGGTTCCTACCTTTCTTTGATTCTTGCTCTTTTGTGGCTTATATTTTATCCTTTATCAGTTTTTTCAAGTTTCTTTTTTGTGTTTGTTCAGATTTAACTGCTTTTTTCGGTGATTTCATGATTTTATAATGTTTGTTATACTTTGCAATTATGATTCCATAGTTTCGGCTCAATGAAACACGGTATTTTCATTAAAACCTCTCAGAAATATCTCTTCATATGGCTTAAATGTACCTGTAATAACAACACTCCCCCTCCCACTGTAATTGCTCACAGCTTTCCGTATCAGCTTTTACGCTTTGCTTTTCCGTTTTTTGAGTTTTAAATTTTTTTCTGTGATTTCATGATTTTTTAATGTTCGTGATACTTGGCAATTAGGAATGTGTAGTCTTAGCTCCAAGAAACGGGGCATTTTCATTCAAACCTCTTAGAATTATCTCTTACTATGGCTTAAATTTACCTCTAATCAAAACCCTCTCCCCTTGAATTGGTTGCTAGGGTTCCCGCCTTTCTTTAATTCACGTTTTTTGCTTATTTTTTATCCTTTATCACGATTTAACTTTCTGTTTGTTGAGCTTTAATTACTTTTTTCTGTGATTTCATGATTTTATAATGTTTGCGATCCTTGGCAGTCAGGAATGCATAGTCTTAGCTCAAAGAAACGAGGCATTTTCATCAAAACCTCTCAGAAATATCTCTTGACATGGCTTAAAATTTACCTAGAATAAGCCCTTTCCCCTGGAATTGGTTGCTAGGGTCCCCGCCTTTTTTTAATTCACGCTTTGTTTGATTGTATTTTATCCTTTATCAGTTTTTTCACGTTTTGTTTTTCCACTTGTTGAGTTTAAACTTTTTTTTTGTGATTTCGTGATTTTATGATGTTTTTTTTTCGCTGATAAAACTTTTATGTACAATAAAAAGTTTGTGTCTTACAAAGCATTTTCTAGGTCGCGTTAAAAAATTAATACACTGTAGTAGTCAGGTGCGCTTAATAGATCGATAGTCAATAGCATTGGGATGCTTCCGTGCTCTCGACTGGAAAGGATTGGAAAGATATAATCAATAGCTTAATTGATCTGGAAAGTGTGCAGCGAATTCTCCTTGCAGGGAATAGGTTATTTTGTAGAATTCGCTTTTCGAATCATAATATGATTTCCCGAATTAGTCTGGAAGAAAATAAAATTTCGAAGAAAAAACACATTGAAAAGAAAAAAATCTTTAAGTATAACATCTCAAGGGGGCGCCACCATTACCTAGCACCCATGAGTGTACCGTCCTCAGTTACAACCGGGACTTCTCCAACTGGTTATAACAAATCACGCAAGATTACGTCATTCTCAATAAATCCAACAAGTCACGTCAGTCCTATTACGTAACGAACACCTGCATCTTGAAGAAAACACTCCCTTTCATGTAACAGCAAAGAAATCTTGAAGAAACCATTTGCATAAGTCAACAAACAAGCCCTTTTATGTAAAAAACACATGCACCTTGAAGAAAATTAGTAACACCTGCGTCGTGAGCGAAACATCATTGAACTTCCTCGGGTTCTTAAACCATTAAGGAAGAAAGAATAGCGGCTATGTGGGTTGTAGAATCCAAAGGGTGGTCACTACTAACATCCCCCTCAACATGCCATGAAAGTTTCAAATTAATATCCTCAGCCTTTCTAAGATATTGCTGATACGTCTTTAGACAACCAGCATACACATAGTGTCTTTCGATTTTGTTCAACATTTTCGTAAAAATTTCCTGAGAATTTCACCTTAATATCCCAGCTTTTCAAACACTCCCAGGATTAAACGTTCCCTTCTTTCCAAATTATAAATCCCATATGCAAACAACAGGTAAATTGCATAAACAACACTTGCCCCGAGGGCTTTAGGGGTCATGTAAGCACCGAAGACGTAGTTATTGGACCTCCGACTATTTTGAACAATATGGATATCTTAAATTTTTTATCAGTGTTGAAGGGGAGGTCTGAAAAGGATAGGGAGGGGTTGCCTTCAAATCACTGTTAACATCCTCCTCGATATACCTTAGAAGTTTCAACTTAATTAAAGATCCCCCCTCAATTTGGTGATTCAATCTTAATACCCTAAGCCTTTTTGGAGACCCATGACCACATGACAAAAGGAGCTTTTCAAAATCTGGTAGGGACAAAACAAACATGGCACAGGCATCCCCCCCTCAATCACCACCAATAGAATAAACCCGCAGGGAATAGTGGTAGAGAGATGTTTAAAGACTCTAACCAGAGATATTGATCATTTCATCATCCTTTTTGTAGATTTATAGTTGAAAAGGAAATAAAAAAGCCGCATCGAGCGGTAATACAGCTCTAAGGTGTAGGTTACCTTATTGTCTTAAATAACGAACATGCAATAAACCCGTGGTTTGAAAATTCAGATAGTATAAAGTATACTACTACAGACAGACAATTTAGTCAAGTGGTAACGGCTCTGCCTGGTGGTCAGGGTATTATTTTGAAATGTGTATTCTGTTTCAAATGCCGATTCATTTCAATTGTTCGATTGGATCTGGCTTTTTCACCCTAGAAAATCTCCTGGACCCTCCTTCCAAGGAAAATTTCACCCGGAAAAAGGATGCTGCGGGGTATTACCTCCTTTATTATTCCAGAAACAATGTTTCTGGCATTCATTTTAAAACTTCGTTTAACCAAACTAATTTGTTTCATACTTTATAAAATGAAACGCAATGATGTATCTGCGCACCATCTATTATGAAGAATAGGTTGTGGATCATTTTTTGGCGGTGGGGAGGGGGAAAGGCCTAAAAAAGTGCATATTAATGCCAAAAAATCCTCACTTTCACTGAGCCTTCAGATAAATGTAGAATGAATTCTAGGGAAGGAGAGGATGATATCTAATCTCTCTTGATTTCTAGTAATTTTTCCGGTCTACACATTTATCATTGCTTTAGGAAGGGAGGTAATTGGGCTCCCACAATTGTGACTATCTTTTTTTCTGTGTGGCATAAAATAATATATTCGCAGCTCAACCGGCACAGAGATGAAAAAAGCAAGACGGGGCATCATGAACATTGCCAGGAAATTTCCTTGGGTGGGAGCAGATTTTACCAGGAGGTTTTTTTCAGCGATTTGAAATGGTAATATTTCTCTTTCCCTCTTTATATACAATGTTTTATTATATTTAAACATCTGTATACAATGTATTTAAGCATCAAAAACCCTATTGTAGAGGTTGAGATGTCTTTGGCTGCGAGGAAGATCATAAGTCACGCGGAATTCCAATTCATAATGAACCTTTCAGTTTACCTCCTATCCATCCCTTAATTCAGAATTTCAATTTATAGCCAACACTCCTTAGAAGTTTCAACGTGCATAGCGCCTTTTGATTTACTCAGCTACGTGTGTCGTTTCTAGAGAATATCCTTTGACAAATTTGATATCTTGGCCTAGCAAACGATCCCTAGAAGATCCTAGCTGATAAGACGACTAAAACGAAACATGACTACATTTTCTGCTATTAAACAAACAGTAACAAATACAGTCTGATTAAAGTAAAGATCAATATTAAACCCTAAGACAGCCAGGATTCATCCTGTATGGGAAAAGGACTGCCTCCTCCTCGTCTCGTGGTTGTAAAGACTTCGGAGGATGATCACTCAATCAGAAAATGAGAGTTCTAATGCCTTTTTTAAAAGTCCAAAGTGATTGAAAGCGACAAGCGCCTGTCCTAGAATTTGTTTTGATATCCAGTCCTTATAAAACCCTTAATGTTCTTTTCTAGAAACGTCTTTTGTCCCGTCGAAAAGAGTAGCAAAGTAAATAGCTCATTTTACATCTGAAATAATGTATTGGCGCAAGGTACTGCCAATAAGTGTAACTGCGTCATTTTGGTACTTACGACTGTAACAGTGACCATCTCGGTGCTGTAACTTGGCCTTCAGCTTTTCGTTGCCTTTAGACATGCCCTCCATCAATTCAACCCAATTACTCCGGTTTGCGCTATGTTTGTGATTCGTCATAACCCCTCAAAGCAAGACCCTGGCGGACAGGAAAATAAATACCGCGAAAAATGTACTTTACATGATCTCTATTTTCCTGAGCCTCTTGAGATCTGGATTGAATTAAGGGATTCGCTATAGATCTCGAAGTATTAGTACTATTTGTCTTAAATTCCGTCCATGCTGACACACAATGCCTATGTTTCCAGAACCATCATGTTGCTTTAATAGAGCAGAACTGTCATTCAACTTGCAAATTCCTGACTCAACGAAAGTCCTTTTCCAGCAGTTCCTCCAGCCCTTGGAGTCCCAATAGAAAAGTGGCGGCAAGCAAAACAGAACAAAGAATTGAAGTTTTGAATATTCAATCCATTCATAAGTCTTATAGTAATGTGCACCGAATTTCCTTCCGTTAGAAGTGGAAGTCGGATATCTCTCAAGAATAAATTGAGCTGGTTTGTCGTGACGCGTCGTAGATATATCTGAGAAGTTCTTGACTGCTACTGCTACTGGAACCCGCAGGGGGTTCAGGGATGCAGACCAAACTTTCGTATTGACCTGACCCATTTATTGTTCCACTTGTTTCCGAAAGACTGTTACAAATGGGGGAATTTATTTCCACTAACCCGACACTTTGAGCGCTGACAGTATTGCCAGTTTCATCATTTTTCTTCCGCATTTTCACCGCGAAAAACTTTGAAGTTTGTAGTCGCTTTTTACTCATAGTTTGATTACGAATTCTTCACAAGAACAATAAAGAACTACTGACTAGCTGAAGTTTAGTTTTGAATGAACCCTACTAAGAAGTTACATTTCTGGTTGAGGATTGGGTAGTAAAATAGTGTAGACGCGCTTTTAGACATTTCAAAACAAGATTGTCTCCTAATGGTAGAATTAGGGTGGTACAAGAGTGGGAAAGACGGGCATTTCAAAACAAGGTCACCGAAAAGCAACAGTGCTATTTAATAGCTGTGAAAAAAAAAACGAAGCACAGGGGCAACAAAGAGAAACGACCAGTTAGCCAGTCTCGCCGGTTTAATATAGCGCATAACTAAAATAACTGTGAAATACAAATGAAAGGTAATTTTTCAAAGTCTAGGGGGACATGCCCCCCTAATTGCCACCTTTGTTTGTAATTTTTAATGGTACTGATGATATTTTGAATTTATGTTGTTCATTTACACATTTTGAAGACTTTGGTGGCGTTAAAAAAAACTCGTATAAGAAAATTGACCTTTATTTCAGTGAGACTAAAACGTAGTTTCTTATTTTCAATCGTAAAGGAAGTGATCCTGCCCCTGAAGTAAAACTCGATGACGAGACAGGAAAATCTTCATCTAGTATAGTGTATCTTAGCCTGCCTATCCTTGCAGAATCTGAAGAGCGTTTCAAGTTTGTTGATGAATTGTCTGCACTTCTTACGATTTAACCCACTCGAGCGAGATATCACTACCCCAGATGCTCTGTTTCCAATTGTTTCCTCTGCAACGATCCTAGGCATAACATTTACAAGTGACTGCTCGTTTAAGCTGCATCTAGACAATAATGTGCACAAAAGGTCACTACTCAATCCAGAGTTTAATAAGTATGCACAGTTTAGGCTTCTCTGATCGTCAGCTACTGCTGGCGTATACAACCTACATCAGGCCTTTCCTCGAGTATTGCTGTCCCGTTTGGGGTCCTCAAACTCAGAACACAGCTTACATGGCAGATAGAACATGTTCAAAAACGCGCTACTAGGATAATTCTTGGACCCAGTTTTAGCAGCTACGAAAGTGTGCTTGAGCTCTTGAATTTGCCCACCTTATTCGATCGAAGACATGAGCTAATAATGAAATTTAGGAGATCACTATTAACAAACGAGAAGCAACCATCCATACTTCCACCATCCGCATCAATCAGCAGACATACTAGGCATTACAACAAACTAGAACCAGTCAAGTGCCGTACGAACTGACTCGCAAACTCCTTTGTACCATTTTTCGTAAGAGCATTTAACAAGTGAATTGAAAGTTGCACCGTATTTCGTAAGTGTATCTAACTAGTAACCATTTTATGACTGTAAAAGTAGCGTAATTTAGCGTTCATTTTTGAGTGCTACGATAGCTATTTCAATAAACGAATACAAATAAGCATTCAATGTGTTTTTACTTTTAACGATTTCGTAAATTTTCCCCATTGTGTGCTTCCCTGGAAGCGTTAAAAAAGTGATTAGTAACCGGTATAACATACCCCATTCGTACATTGCTGTAAGGAAAAGAGTAACAAGTTCCAGAAGATTGTAGCGGGAAAGCAACTCCGGGATATTCGTCTTTTGTTGTTTTATTCGTATATATCTGTGCGTTCTTTATTTATTTTTATTTTCTATCATTCATTCACTCAAAAATCAAAAGAGACTACTGGAATATATATAACGCTATGAACAAGTGTTGAGTCCACTTTCTGGCACTTTGGAGGAGAGGTATTTTTTTTTTTATTTTTTTTTTTAAGGTGGCAAATCAGGATATCTTTAAACATTCACTTTAACAATCGTTCCTAGCTTTCAGGCAGCTCCTTTACTGCAACCAAATAAATAATTAAGGCTAAAGAGCAAAACCTTCTACAGCATTTATTGAAATTTCATTTGATTAAGAAATTGGCTATAACTTACTTAATTAATGGGAAATAATTTAGTTCGTTTTACACTTTTAGGGTAAAGTACCATAAACGTATAGTATATAAATGTAAAGCAGTTTGTCTTCTTAAGCTGTAAATAAAGAGCAGCCCCAGAAAATAGTACACGAAAATCTAAGACACAGAATTATTGAAACAACATAGATATCAAACAAATTTAGCTTTTGTGGTAATTTTAAATCCATCAGATTTATTGAAAATACAGTAGCTCATCAAAACTTACTAGAAAAATTGCATTACCTTAGAAAAAGGGCAAAAACACTTTTTAGCAGGGGGCGGGGTGATCTTGAGTAAGTTTGAACAGCTGAAATCATTGGTCCATAGACGTCCACACTGAAGATTAAAGTTCCTCTATGAAAAAAGCAAAATTTTCTGGTGGTGGGTGCGCGTTCTTCTCTATTTACTTTTCTAGGGCGGGGAGGTGGGTAATTCTGTCAAACCAGTGGTAGTAAGATATTTAAAAAGAGCTCATTCAAACGAAAATTCAAAGATCTAGTGCCCTTTTAAAGTACGAAAGAGCTTTTGCCCAGTGAAATACCAGTTTGTTCTGCCTAACTAAAGTTTTTCCCCAACTAGGGTCAAGCAAGTCAGTACTAACCAACAGCAAAATGTATTTGGTTAGCACTATTATTTCTAAAAAGAAGTCCACTTTAAAATTCAGAACGCGACTGTCTATATGGCTGACTCATAAAATAATTATAAATCTCCACAAAAAGAAAACGAGTTTAACTCATAAAATAATTATAGATCTCCACAAAAAGAAAACGAGTTTCAAAACCTCGAAGGATATTTTTTTTTTTTTAGTAAAACACAAAAAGTGGAAATTTTTAAAATCAAGGAGAAATCCCCCCTGCCCTGGCGCCCCGACAATGGAGAGCTGTGCTTGTGAATTCGGCAATAAGATCAATTAAGTTAAGATCAAGAAAAGAACAAAACATAGAAAATGAGAACGAAACTGGGTAAATGGGCTCGGAATGTCACCCTAACAGAGATAACAAGGAAAACAGGTATAATCACTTGATTTTTGTGCAGTGTTGCAATATTAGTGGCTGCAATTCTTCTTACTTCTGGCACCATACTCTTTAAAGCTGGCTGAGCCGCTGCTTACTAGGAGCAAAATCTCTCTAAATTTAATCAAATATGGAGCTATGCCTAAATGGAAGCTGATGGCAACATGAGATGGTTGAGATGGAATAAAACTTAAAATTAGAAAAACAGGTAAAAAATAAAACAACAAATAAATGAATAAAAAAGAGGCTTGCAATATGCTTCTACCCAATTTACAAAATTATATTCTATATATTTGAATTATGTCCTAGTATACTAAGGCTTCAGAGTTTTGAATATCGGGATGGAGGAGGAGCGTGCGTAGCTGTGTTGGCCTCAGCCGGCATGGTGCTGCAGTGAATTGCTAGTAGTAGAGGTTTTATCCTCGATTGTGCTACTCACCTGTTATTCCAGTTACAATGATTACAAATGATTACAACGTCTGGATATAGGAACCATTCAGGTAGGAGATGGTTATTGCCCCTAACTTTGTTTCATACGAAGCTTTTTCTCCATTTTACAAAAGCAAGCTTTCTTATCTATTTGACATCAATAAAAAAAATTAGTTTAGAAAACCTCCTACTTTAAGACCCTGGAAGCGTATAATTAAAACTATAATAACCTATTTACGATCCACTATGAAATATCAGTAAAAGTGGAATAAAGAAATATAAAGAAAAAAAATGGAAAGCAAAAAAACTAGCAGAAAAATATGAAAAAGACTGTGGTAAGCCACAAACGCTGAAATAGCAGGAACAAAACAAACTTTGAAGAAACAAGCAACAGAAATAAACAAAACCCTTTTGTAACAAAACAAACTTTGCCATTATTATCAAGAATATTAATTTTTTTTCTTTTTCTTCCATAAAGTCATTCTATTATTATAGCAAAGAGTAAAATAAAAGAACAACATCAAACGTCCTACATTCTATTTTCATAGATTGTCATTTAGCTGTTTAATAGTTGCTAATAGGAGTAAATTATTATTTATATATAAAATTATTTGTAATGACGTTTCCCAACTCCCTAGTAAATTCAGAAAGATATGGAAAATAAGAAACCTTAAAAAAAAAATATCCCACATTTATTAACTTTAAGAAAAAGTCCAAAACGGAAAAAGACACCAGACAGTAGACTATACTACTATACTGCTACTATATAATAACTACTACTACTGCTAATACTATATATAATTACTACATACATAATAACTACTAATAGCATATGTTTTTGAGTACTAATCTGCAGTCAGAGCTTGGCGTCGGAAGTCCTACGAGAAAAAAAATATAAAATTATTTGTAATGACGTTTCCCAACCCCCTAGTAGATTTAGAAAGATATAGAAAATAAGAAACCTTAACATTTAAAAAAAAATAACACACATTTATTAACTTTAAGAAAAAGTCCAAAACGGAGAGAGACACCAGACAGTAAACTATAGACTATACTACTATACTACTACTATATAATAACTACTACTACTACTGCTATATATAACTGCTACGTACATAATAACTACTACTAGCCAATGTTTTTGAGTACCCAATCTGCAGTCAAAGCTTGACTTCGGAAGCCCTACGAGAAAGAAATATAAAATTATTTGTAATGACGTTTCCCAGCCCCCTAGAAGATTTAGAAAGATATAGAAAATAAGAAACCATAACATTAAAAAAAAAAATAACACACATTTATTAACTTTAAGAAAAAGTCCAAAACGGAGAGAGACACCAGACAGTAAACTATAGACTATACTACTATACTACTACTATATAATAACTACTACTACTGCTGCTATATATAACTGCTAAGTACATAATAACTACTACTAGCCAATGTTTTTGAGTACCCAATCTGCAGTCAAAGCTTGGTGTCGGAAGTCCTAGGAGAAAAAAAAAAAATTATTTGTAATGACGTTTCCCAACCCCCTAGTAGATTTAGAAAGATATACAAAATAAGAAACCTTAAGAAAAAATAACACACATTTATTAACTTTAAGAAAAAGTCCAAAGTGGGAAGAGACACCAGACAGTAGACTATAGACTATACTACTATATTACTACTATATAATAACTACTACTACTACTACTATATATAACTACTACATACATAATAACTACTACTAGCCAATGTTTTTGAGTACCCAATCTGCAGTCAAAGCTTGGTGTCGGAAGTCCTACGAGAAAAAAATATAAAATTATTTGTAATGACGTTTCCCAACCCCGAATAGATTCAGAAAGATATTAAATAAAAAAACAAGTTTTTTTAGCTGAAAGTAAGGAGCGACATTAAAACTTAAAACGAACAGAAATTACTTCGTATATGAAAGGGGCTGCTTCCTTATCAACGCCCCACTCTTTACGCTAAAGTTTGACTCTTTCTCTCAACTCTGCTTTTTAAAACAGTAAAAAACTATAGCGTAAAGAGCGGGGCGTTGATGAGGAAGCATCCCCTTTCATATACGAAGTAATTTTTGTTCGTTTTAAGTTTTAATGTCGCTCCTTACTTTCAGCTAAAAAAACTTGTTTCTTTATTTAATTTCTGAACGATTTTGAATCAATGCATGTTTTGATTTTGGCTCTCCGCAGAGGAATAATTAACACGAAATTTAAAGTTTTTTTTGGCTAAATGGCTTTCTCATAGTTTTGACCGAATGATTTTGAGAAAAAAGGTAACGGTGGAGGAAGCCTAGTTGCCCTGCGATTTTTTGGTTACTTAAAAAGGCAACTACAACTTTTGTAATCTCATGTTTTTATTACATATATGAGGGGTTCACCCCCTCGTCAGTACCTCACTCTTTACACTAAAGATTAAATTTTGTCCCAATTCATTAAGAATGACCCCTGAATCACAAAAGCCGTAGAATAAATAGTTGAAATCACTAAAAATAATTTAGCGTAAAGAGCGGGGTATTAGGAGAAGGTGAGCCCCTCATATGCGTAATAATTTCTGTTCGTTTTAAGCTTTAATGCTGCTCCTTACTTCCAGTTGAAAAAACTTTACATATTTATTTTTTCATTGTTTTTTTTTTAAATAATGCTAGAAAATCCTGCGCTCCCTTCATGGAAATTTTCTTCCCCCATGACAAATTCCTCGATGGAAAGTTTCCCCAACATATCCCCCTCTTGTCAACCCCTCCCCCAACCAAAAAATCCCCCTGAAAACGTCTGTACACTTCCCAATAATCATTACTATATGCAAGCACTGGTCAAAGTTTGTAACTTGTAGCCCCTCCCACGGGGACTGTGGGGGAATAAGTCGTCCCCAAAGACATAGTTATAAGGTTTTTTGACTACGCTGAATAAAATGGCTATCTCAGAATTTTGATCCGTTGACTTTGGGAAAATAATTAGCGTGGGAGGGGTCTAGGTGCCCTCCAATTTTTCGGTCACTTAAAAAGGGAACTAGAGCTTTTCATTTCCGCTAGAATGAGCCCTCTCGCAAGATTCTAGGACCACTGGGTTGATACGATCACCCCTGGGAAAAAAACAAAAGCAAAAAAAAACAAAAAAATAAACAAACAAATAAACACGCATCCGTGATCTGCCTTCTGGCAAAAAATACAAAATTCAACATTTTCGTAGATAGGAGCTTGAAACTTCTACAATAGGGTTCTCTGATACACTGAATCTGATGGTGTGATTTTTGATCGTATGACTTTTAGGGGGTGTTTCCCCCTATTTTCTAAAATGAGGCAAATTTTCTCAGGCTCGTAACTTTTGATGGGTAAGACTAAACTTGATAAAACTTATATATTTAAAATCAGCATTAAAATGCGATTCATTTGATGTAGCTATTGGTATCAAAACTCCAGTTTTTCAGTTTTGGTTACTATTGAGCCGGGTCGCTCCTTACTACAGTTCGTTACCACAAACTGTTTGATAGAAAATAAGAAACCTTGAAAAAAAATGACACACATTTATTAACTTTAAGAAAAAGTCCAAAACGGGAAGAGACACCAGACAGTAGACTATAGACTATACTACTATATTACTACTATATAATAACTACTACTATATATAACTACTACATGCATAATAACTACTACTAGCCAGTGTTTTTGAGTACCCAATCTGCAGTCAAAGCTTGACTTCGGAAGCCCTACGAGAAAGAAATATAAAATTATTTGTAATGACGTTTCCCATCCCCCTAGTAGATTCAGAAAGATATAGAAAAATAATAAGCCTTAACATTTAAGAAAATACCACACATTTATTAACTTTAAGAAAAAGTCCAAAACGGAAAGAGACACCAGACAGTAGACTATAGACTATACTACTATACTACTACTATATAATAAATACTACTATTACTGCTATATATAACTGCTACGTACATAATAACTACTACTAGCCAATGTTTTTGAGTACCAATCTGCAGTCAGAGCTTGACGTCGGAAGTCCTTCGCGAAAAAAAATGTAAAATTATTTGTAATGATGGTGATTGCTAATCGAACATTCCCTGTGTCCCCGTCGTCATTTATATATCCTCTTGTGCCCCCGGTGTCCCCGTTGCAGTTGTATCCCTGTGTCCCGGTCGTCATTTATATTCCCTGTGTCCCGGACGTCATTTGTGTCCCGGTGTCCCAGTCTGTAATTTCTCTTTGAGTGTCCCGGTCATCATTTATATTCCCTGTGTCCTGGTGTCCCGGTCGTCATTTGTGTCCCGGTCTGTAATTTCTCTTCGAACATTCCCTGTGTCCCGGTTGACTCTTTGAGCAGCTTCCTCGGCTGTTGCCATTATAGGTTCTTCAGTCATTTTACAATTAATAATTTCTCTTTGAACGATCTTCTTAAATACTTATAATGACGTCACATACTAAGCATCGTCATAACAAAACATGACGACAACTAACTTCATGACGACATACAGCTCAATCCTTATAATGACGTCAATGGACAAACAGACAAACAACTTATTTTTACATCCAACCCCCTAGTAGATTCAGAAAAATAAGAAACCTTAACATAGAAAAAATAACAGACATTTATTAACTTTAAGAAAAAGTCCAAAATGGAGACCAGTACAGTAGCCTACCTAGCAGACAGTAGCCTATATAGTAGGAGTATACACTGATGAACCTTTATTAGCTCACTGATAAAGAGGAATTCGATAAATATCGATAAGCGGTAAAGTCTTCACCGTTTTGATCCTGTAAATTTCTATGCCAACGTAGAAAATTCAGACTATCAATGGTATAAAAATAGAGGGAAAACGTCGGATTCATTCAGCTTTGGAGGAAAAACGTCGGGAAAACGTCAGGAAAATCCAGGAAAAACGTCAGATTCATTCAGCTTTGGAGGAATGTATAACAGACTGTTTGATTAAATTATCCAACTTCTGTCTAAATAATTCACATTTGATTTCCTCTCCCACTTCAATGATAGGATTCATAGTTATGTATTCCACATATACCTAGAAAAATAATAACTATTGAAATGAATATAAAATAAGTCAAGAACAAAGCAACTCAGTGATAAAGCAAGAATCTAGAATGCAAATATATAAATAAAAATTAGTTACGTAAGATATAATTAAAATATGATATAATAAATATAGATACACATATTGTCTATATATATATATATATATATATATATATATATATATATATATATATATATATATATATATATATATATATATATATTTATATATATACTAGCTTGGGGTGGCGCTTCGCGCCACCCCAACACCTAGCTGGTGGGGGAGCTTCGCGCCCCCCACCCCCAAGCCCCCCCCCCCGCGCACGTAAGTCGTTACGCGACATATTAGTTACGCGCCATTGTAGTTGTGTCCCTGTGTCCCACCTGTGAATATAGATAGATATATATATATATATATATATATATATATATATATATATATATATATATATATATATATATATATATATATATATATATATATATATATATATATATATATATATATATATATATATATATATGTGTGTGTGTTTTTAACTACGTAAAACTTGCGAATATACAACATTCTTCGATGTCCCATTGTCTGTGCATATAAATAGATTGTCCGGTTTACCGACTCTTGAACATGCAACATAAAATTGTCCATGGGAAAAACAATCCGTGTTCAGATCTATATCTCATTATTCTAATGATTGCCCTTGAACTTTGTTGATGGTGATTGCTAATCGAACATTCCCTGTGTCCCCGTCGTCATTTATATATCCCCCTGTGCCCCCGGCGTCCCCGTTGCAGTTGTGTCCCTGTGTCCCGGTCCTCATTTATATTCCCAGTATCCCGGTCCTCATTTGTGTTCCAGTGTCCCAGTCTGTAATTTCTCTTTGAGCGTCCCGGTCGTCATTTATTTTCCCTGTGTCCCGGTCGTCATTTGTGTCCCGGTGTCCCGGTCTGTAATTTATCTTTGAGTGTCCCGGCCGTCATTTATATGTCCCGGTCGTTATTTGTGTCCCGGTGTCCCAGTCTGTAATTTCTATTTGAGTGTCCCGGTCGTCATTTATGTTCCCTGTGTCCCGGTGTCCCGGTCGTCATTTGTGTCCCGGTGTCCCGGTCTGTAATTTCGTCAGTCGACAAACATGACGTCAGTCGACAAACAACTTCATGACGACATACAGCTCAATCCTTATAATGACGTCAGTCGACAAACATGGCGTCAGTCGACACACAAACATGACGTCAGTCGACAGACACACAAACAAACAACTTATTTTTTATATATACTAGCTGTTGGGGTGGCGCTTCGCGCCAACCCAACACCTAGTTGGTGGGGGGAATTCGCGCCCCCCCAAGCCCCCCGCGCGCGTAAGTCGTTACGCGCCATATTAGTTACGCGCCATTGTAGTTGTGTCCCTGTGTCCCACCTGTGAATATAGATAGATTTATTTATGTGTTTCAAACTACGTAAAAATTGCGAATATACAACATTCTTGGCTTTCCCATTGTCTGTGCATATACAAAGCCGTATGTACTAATAATGACGTCATATGCAAACGCTCTTTTTACAAACAAACAAACATGCATACACACAACTCGTTTTTATATAGATAGATAGATAGATAGATGCAATACAAATTAACTGCGTAAAACTTGCGAATATACAACATTCTTCGCTGTCCAATTGTCGCTGCATATAAATAGATTGTCAGGTTTACCGACCCTCGAACATGCAACGTACAATTGTCCATGGGAAAAACAATCAGTATTAAGATCTATACCACATTTTTCTAATGATTGACCTTGAGCTTTGTTAATGGTGATTGCAAATGCTAATCGAATTGGGAATTGCAATCTTTTAAATTGAAAAGGCAGATCCGTTGGAATCATGGGAATGCGAGGAATAAGAACAGCCTCACCCTCAAAAGGCCCTGTCAAGATTGTGGCCTCTATTAGGTTTTCCATTGTTTTTTTTACGGCAAGTCGAGTGCCATTGCAAAGCTTTGGTGGGTTTATATTTCTTAAAAGTATTATTGGTACGCCTATTTTTAGTTGTAGCACGTGTGGTGGAAACCCTGAAAGATCTATGGAATTTAAAAATTCAGATGGATAGTTAACCGCTTCATTTGGTTCCAAAACTGTGTCGACTGACTTGTAAAGGACTGCCTGGTCTCGAATCTTGGTCAAAACAATATTGTTGATTTCGTGGACGTCTATATTTTTGGGTGCGAGAATCGCTCTTTCACTTAACCATTTATTATTTTTATAATTTTTTAGAATATTCGGAAATACTTTTTCAATCAATTCATTTTTGGACGTCACTAAATTACAGAAATCAGCAGGTAGTTGTATACGTCCTGAAATTGAGTCTACTGGGAGCTTTCCGTTTCCAATTGCCAGCAATTGATCTGAAAATGTTTGACCAGAGTCATCGTTTTGCAATCGGACACGCATATTTGTAGTTAACTTTAATATTTTTACGTGTGCCCATAAATTAGAATTTTTCAGGCAAGCATTCATTTCGTCTGCAGGAGTTGATCTAGGTATTATAGGTAATGTTTGCCTGAAATCTCCCGCAAGCAATATTAATGTGCTGCCAAAGGGTTTCGACTTCCCTCTCAAATCTTTCAAGCATTGATCCAGAGCCTCGAGCGATTTTTTGTGTGCCATTGTGCACTCATCCCAAATAATAAGTTTGCATTGCTGCAATACTTTACCCATCCCAGATGATTTGGAAATATTGCACGTGGGAGTTTCTGTAGAATGCAAATTCAGAGGCAATTTCAAAGCGGAATGAGCAGTTCTTCCACCAGGCAGCAATGTTGCGGCTATTCCGGACGATGCAATTGCCAACGCTATATCATTTTTTGATCGAATTGATGCCAGAATCAGTTTTATCACAAATGTTTTACCAGTACCTCCTGGCGCATCCAAAAAGAAAATTTCTCCAACGTTGTTATCGACACAATGCATTATCGTATCATAAATGTCTTTTTGTTCCGACGTTAACTTGGAAATGTTATTTTGTACATACGACAATAGATCACTCGTACTGTAACTTTGTTCACGATCCAATTCTACACATGTCGAAACAGCAGCGATACGGTTAGGTGAAGACATTCCCAAATCCTGAAGAGGTTTGTTTGCCATACGTACGCACAAATCTTCTATAATAACTAAAGTGTAGTTATAAATTTCTGATGTAAAATCAAAAGTCATATCTGACGTCTCTAACTGTTTTCGATGGAGTATATCTTCGGACATTTTTGACTTATATTTTTCCCATAACTCTGTAGGAGCTGATGGAGAGCAAGTTGTTAAAATGATGCCAAACAATGCACGAATTTGACTTGGGGTTGACGTTTCGCACGCGTCATTGATGCAGTTATCCCAGTGTTGGTCATTCTCCAATAAATTCAGAGCTTGGCATGCACTACGGTAAGTGTCATGTATAGTACCGTTTACAGTTCTCAAATACTCAAAGGATGTCGGACCGGGTACATTCACCAAAAGCAGGCGTAGAAAGAAGCATTCATGTTGATTGGGGTGAACGGTGTAGAGTCTTCCTATCGTGGTATCTTTGAAGATGGTAGGTTGGCCGTCGACTGACTTACCCTGTTTTCGACGTTCAAATACTTTATTTTTAGTATTCCACGTGTAATACGAAGGCACTTCAGTATACAGCAGTTTTTTTGCAAAAGAATCATTTTTGCAAAGCGAAAAAAAAGCTGTTAATGTTGTATCCGGTGGATTCAGGACTCTTTGTTGCACGTTGGTTTCCGTGAAATAAACACGTTGACCATTCTGTAAATGTACCGCTAAGTGAACAACAGCTGGACTACGTTCATGTATCAGAAATGAAAGAATTCGCCAAACAGCTTCATTACTGCTTATGTATCTTCCAGCCTGATATTGTACGATTTCGTCGAAATCTTTGATTTCGGGCTGCAAGCCAAAAACTGCCATGTCACTGCCTTTGTTGACGTATTTACATATGTATTTGATTGCCTTTACGGAGTTACAGTATTCAACGTTTATGTGTGCATTAAATGTTTTTGATAATAATGGGGAATATGGAACAACCCACTGGTTATCTACTTCGATGGTGGTACCGTTACGCTTCTTTATTATTGCTGTTTTACCGCCATCTTCAGTAGATCTTCTTCTATATTGTGGGTAACCATCATTGCCAGTAATTGTGTTTGATACTAAAAGTCGAGGATATTGCTTTGTGCACCTTCCTTTGGCCATGCATGGTGAATTTTCGTTCAGTGCACGGCAAGGTCCATGTATCATATTTTTTACAATAATATCATGTAACCCCTTATCGACATTTTTATCAGGTATTTCAGCGGAAATCACATCATCAATTTCGTTCGAAGTAATTTTTTTATGTAGCCAGATTAGTATATGTGCGTGTGGCAAACCTCGTTTTTGCCATTCCACTGAGTACATCCAGCATCGCACTGACCCAAACACTTCAAGTTTTACTATGTAGTTTATCAGTGATTTCAACTTTTGCCGGAAGACACGGGCCGTAATGTCATGCCTATGAACCGCCGATTGTCCTTGAAGTAAAAGCTGCAGTATCTCGTCCAAAGATTGATTACATGTAAATGTAATAAATAAATCTGGACGACCATAGAGACGAACATACGCAATAGCATCTTGAGCATATTCATGCATATGACGGGGACTGCCAGCATATGACGAAGGTAAAATTGTTAATCTTCCAACGTTTGTGGTATTACCGTCATTTATAACTGCATCTCGCAAATCAATGTATTGTTCAGAGCGGAGCTTGGTCTGATTCAGGCGGATATATAGCAAACGTTCTGATTCAATTTTAGCATACATATCAACGACAAATTGGTGAAACAATTCACGGCATTTTAAAATATAATTTTCTTCATCCTGCCGAATCATTAGTCTATAGGAATAATAATGCATTGCACTGCATTTCTTATTCATTTCTTTGTTAGTGGCTGGATTCATCAATTTAATATTAAAGTGATAGCCGTCGGCTC